>NC_135953.1:105806381-106106381 GCF_053455715.1 Rhinoraja longicauda
GTCATGTAACCAGCACAGGCAAAAATAATCAAATCCATGTCAAGTCAAGTCAAATTTATTTGTCACATACACATACTCGATGTGCAGTGAAATAAAAGTGGCAATGCCTGCGGGTTGTGCACAAAAATAATTAGTTACAGCATATAAATAAAGTTAATAAGTTACTAAACATAGCACAAAAAGTGTCGACAAAAATTTAGTCTCTGGGGTTATAAAAGTTGACAGTCCTGATGGCCTGAGGGAAGAAGCTCCGTCTCATCCTCTCCGTTTTCACAGCGTGACAGCGGAGGCGTTTGCCTGATCGTAGCATCTGGAACAGTCCGTTACTGGGGCGGCAGTGGTCCCTCATGATCTTGCTTGCTCTGGATCTGCACCTCCTGATGTATAGGTCCTGCAGGGGGACGAGTGTAGTTCCCATGGTGCGTTCTGCCGAACGCACTACTCTCTGCAGGGCCATCCTGTCCTGGGCAGAGCTGTTCCCAAACCAGACTGTAATGTTGCCGGACAGGATGCTCTCTACAGCCCCAGAGTAGAAGCAATGAAGGATCCTCAGCGACACTCTGAATTTCCTCAGTTGTCTAAGGTGGTAAAGGCGCTGCTTAGCCTTACCCACCAGTGCGGCAATGTGCGTTGCCCACGTCAGATCCTCTGCGATGCGGACTCCCAAGTATTTGAAACTGCTCACCCTATCCACAATAGACCCATTTATCTCGAGTGGCGTGTACGTCCTTGGATGTTTAGCCCTTCTGAAGTCCACAATCAGCTCCTTTGTTTTAGTGACATTCAAGAGGAGGCTATTGTCCTGACACCAGAGTGCCAGATCAGCCACCTCCTCCCGGTAGGCCTTCTCATCGTTGTTGGAGATCCGGCCCACCACCACAGTGTCATCAGCAAACTTGATGATGGAGTTTGAGCTGAACCTGGCCCCACAGTCATGTGTGTACAGGGAGTACAGTAGGGGGCTAAGGATGCAGCCCTGGGGGGATCCTATGTTCAGGGTGAGGGAGCTAGATGTGTGTTCCCCCATCCTGACCACTTGGGGCCTGGCAGTGAGAAAGTCCAGCCCCAAGTCCAGGAACAGTGAGGTTGCAGCAATAACTGTTGTGCCATTATCTCACCCAACATACATTTCCTATTGCCTTCCTCTATTTAATATTAATAATATTATTGATAATATTTCAGAGCTCATCATGAAATATATAAATCCAAATCTCTTGTACATATGGCAAATCACTGTAGTTCGTATTGGTACCTGGTCCATATAATCCTTGGGTGCTGATGCTGCAGATTGTCTCTCCTCCTCTTCCTTCAACGTTATTTCATAAACACTCGTGAGGTTATTGTTCTTTCTCTTGCTTGGTGGTGGAGTCTCAACAGTCCTCTTAACTTCCCTAACTCGCTTTCTGATACAAGCCCATTGATTAACATCCTCATTCTCCTCAGCCTGGTCCAAATCCATTTTAAGGCGTAGGTAGAGTCACATCAGTATTATTCTGCTCCTTGGTATGCCATGGGGCCTGGCTAAAGTCCACCTCATTTTGCAGCATTACACCAGAAAACCCAATGTTGAATTTTTACTCAACCAGTCAAATTTACAATCATATCCCCAGCTTTTCAATTAGACCTATGTAAAATCACAACTCAATATTCAGATCATAGCAGATAAAATCACACATCTATCTCACAAGTGCGCAATGACGCTCCATTTCATTACACCATTAACCCGCATAAATCACCATGCACTATCCTGTTAACCTACACAGATCATCATGCACTGTACAGTTAACCTGCACAGATCATCCTCCACTATACTATTAGTCCGGGGTTCACCCGGCACTGTGCTGTTAATTCGCACAGATCATCATGCACAATCTGCACAGATCACCATACTGTTAACCCACACAGATCACCCTCCACTATGCTGTTAACACACACAGATCGCAATGCAATGTCCTGTTAACCCACACACATCACCATGCACTGTACTATTAGCCCGCACAGTTCACCCTCGACTGCACTGTTAACGCGCACACATCACCCTGCCCTGCCACTTCCCACTCTATCCGTCTCCCACCCGCAGCGAAACACCATCGTCACTTCCGGGAGTTAGACTCCGCCGCGTCCGCGATCCCCAGTCTCGGCGCGTGACCGACGAACGTTGGCCGTTGCCGCGGACCGTTGGCCGTTGGTTGACGGGGCTGGCCGTTGGTTGACGGGGTTGGCAGCCCGCGTGTCCCCGGAGCGAGCGTGCGGACCCGGCAGAGCGGAGACTGGAAGGGTCTTGCGCGTGCGCGAGCGGCTGTGGTTCCGGGACAGTGCGCATGCGTGGCGCTGGCGCTGGGCATGCAGCGGACGGGGATGCAGCGGGCACTCAGGGCATGGAGACCAGGTACAGCTCCGGGTACCGTCACATGTACCGAGATACAGTCAAGAGCTTTTGTTGTGTGCTAACCCGTCAGCGGAAAGACAATATATGATTACAATCGAGCCATCCACAGTGTACAGATACATGATAAAGGAATAACGTTGAGTGCAAGATAAAGCCAGTAAAGTCTGATCAAGGATAGTCCGAGGGTCATCAATGAGGTATATTGTAGTTCAGCACTGCTCTCTGGTGGTGGTAGAATGATTCAGTTGCCTGATAACAACTCGGTCAAAACTGTCCCTGAATCTGGAGGTGTGTGTTTTCACACTTCTATACCTCTTGCATGATGGGAGAGGGGAGAAGCGGGAGTGGGCAGGGTGCGACTCCACCTTGATTATGTTGCTGGCCTTGCTTAGGAAGCTTGAGGTATAGATGGAGTCAATGGAAGGGAGGTTGGTTTGAGTGGTGGTCTGGGCTACGTCCACAATTCACTACGGAGTTTGTTCGTTCTCCCCGTGACCTGCTTGGTTTTCTCCGAGACCTTCGGATTCCTCCCACACTCCAAAGACGTATAGGTTAGGTGTTGGTAAAAATTGTCACTTGTGTAGGATAGTGTTAATGTGTGGGGATCATTGGTCGGTGTGGACTCGGTGGGTCAAAGGGCCTGTTTCTGCACTGTATTTCAAAACTAAACTAAGACTGGTAGTAGGGAGGTTCCCGGATCGCTGCGTAAACAGCGAGGCACTTAACGGTTTAAATTGTTAGGGTTGCAGCTATTGCAAAACATTTATTAAATTATGATGTGCAGCCCTAGACAAATTGTGAAGCTACTCCTATAGTTACTCCAGCACTTTGTTGTTTTTTTGTATACCAGCATCTGCAGTTCCTTGTGTCTCGTCGTGAGGGTCAGAGAACGCAGGAGTTGCTGAGGTGGTTTAATGATGTGGTAATGGGGTTGAGGGTTATGAAAGTGATGATTCTGGCAGACAGGATGGTGAAGATGGTGTTTGTCATCCTTCCCTTCAACGGTCAGTATGTTGAATCTTGGTCAGTACATTACCAAGACATTGGTATGGTCATATTTCTGGTCACCCTGGTTTTGAAAGGATGTTGTTCAATTGGAAAAGTTGCAAATATAGATTTATGAAAATGTTAACTAGTCTAGACGATTTGAGTTAGAACAAGTGGCTTGATAAGCGGGTACATCTTTCCCGTGAGTATGTGAGGGTGATCTGTGTGGGTTAACAGTGCAGTGCAGGTGATGTGTGTGGGTGAGGGTGCCCTCTCATATTTGAATTTTCCATATGTGCAAAGTGGTCTTTGTCATTAAGTATTTTGGTATCAACTTGAGTTGGATTTATTGCAGACATTGGTTAGAAGTATCTTCACAGATGGGATGTAAAAGTGACACTTTGAATTAATTCAGAGTATTTTCAATTTAAGAGTCCTCAAAGACCAACTGAAAGCCGACCTGCAATCCAGATTTTCAATTGTTTGTTTTTCAGTGTACTGGCAAAGGGGAGTCAGCACTCAGCCGATTCCAAGCGCTTCTGATATGGTAAGAAATATAATCTGAAACAAGGTTCAAAATATAAAAGCTGCAGGTGTCAGAAATCTAAAATATCAAGAAAATTGCGGAAGCACTCTGCAAGTTGGAGCAGCATCTCTGGTAGGAGAAACAGTTAATGTTTCAATCATGACAAAGGATCTCAGACCTGAAGTGTTAACTCTCTCTTTTTCCATGGATGCTACTTATTCTGAAGATTTTTTTCTGTATTGTCAATCTCTATATTGATGTGAGGTGATGTGAGGTGATCTGCTGTACTTTTAGATCTGCGGTTTCATTATGACATGCATTTTCCTAGTGGCAGTCAAAGAATACAGCAATTTTACCAGGTCATTAATTTTTTTATCCCTGCCCATAAATCCCTTCTTAATTTTACCCAACTCTAAACTTTTCCAGTCCACAGTCTTCCAGTCCACTGCTCTCGCTTTTTGTTGGGTGCTGGCTTTCTACATATCCCCCTTCACAGTCCTTCTCTTACTAGATTCTTCATACTAAACTCCGTTATTAATTTTTTGGGCTTAATTGACCAATCTTATGGTTGATGTCCATTCCTTAAAGGAAGATGTGTCATCTTAACCTTCTGTACATTTACCATTCATCTAAGTGTGTTGAAGATTTAAAGTTATGAAAATCCCTGAAACATAAAATGAAAAACGCCAACCTTTTTGTACATTTTCATCTAAACACAACTGATAGTGGACAACTTATGGGTTTGATTGTATTGAGTAATTGAAGTGTTAGTATTAATATGTTTCAAGTACTCAAATAGTTTGTATTTTCTTATAGCCGATAAAGTTAGAAAATCCTTTCAAAGAACCTCCCAAGAAGTGCATTTTGTGTGGCGTTTCAGTGAATTACAAGAACATACAGGTTTGTCCATACTAATCATTACAAACTGGGGAAGATTTTATTGAAATTCATTGTGGGAGGAAACATATGGTCACAGGCTATATGATAAGGCATTGAAGAATGGTTTTGCCATGGTAATTATGTGTATTAAAGTTCCATCACTCTAGGTAATTGCCACTATTTTACTGTACATGAATAAAATAATTATCGTGTAGAGCAGCAGTTTATGATTGCGATACCTAATGTCCTTAGTACAGTCGCTCATTTACAATATTCACACCACTAGAGATAAAAGTCTAAATTAAGTGAATGGCTGTTATAGAAAAAAATGCTATGTTGGGGTGAATCTCATCTCTTTTTTAATTGAAGATTCAAGTCATTTACTCTTAGCATATTAGAATCCTTGTGGCCTTTTATCTGACATGAAATACTTCTGGTTGGAAAAATTGTAAAAATAGTGGGCTGAATTGTGTGAAATAATGATGCAAAAATCATGTAGTCTCATCACTGGGCCAACATTTAGACAGATCTTGTGGGCTTTTGAGTGTTGACCTCCTGTTACTAGTTTGTGCTAGTGCTGCTTTATCTATAGGCAAATCATTGTTATGTGTGTTTAAATTAGAAAGAATTATGGAATGGAACAGGAGATAGATCCAGCCAGTGATACTGAAAAAATGTGATTCCATTGTAGAATCTAATTTTCAGAACCAGACGGGTTTAGCAACATTTGTGTGTTCGTATTGTTAAAATTTGTTTGCCCTCTAAGTGCATACAAAAGGATAAGTTTGATGCACTGTATATAAATAGAGCACGCTTAACATTCTAAAGTTGGTTATTAGTAAGACATTGTTGTGGCCTATGGAGTTGCTGCATAATTCAGACTGAAAACTCCAGTTTATGCATTTTAAGTATGTATGTCTGCATTCTGGAAGTTACAATCACTCCATTTTCTTCATGAAATCGGGACTATTAAATCAAAAATACGGGTGTCCCAGTGATGTTGTTTCAGTAAAGGAACTGTATTTGCTTATGTATTTCCTGGCTTGAATGTCAATGAACACATACACTTAGCTGGTTTTGATTGGTCTGAAGTCATGTTTAGAAGGCACATTGTATCAATACAAGAAACACAAGCTAAATGCCAGGGTGTGTGGTTTTGGCCATATAATGTATTAGCCCAAAATATTTGGAGTATTTCTTGATATCTTTCTTCACAAACACATTTTCTGTAGTGTGGTGGTTTTCAAAATTATGTAGCAACTCTCCAATGTTATTGTTAACTTGTGTTTAAAATTGTGCTGTTATGCATAGTTAGAATTATTGTTGCTATGGCTATGCTGTGAATCCACTTCTGTTGCTTGTGATAAGCTGTTGCCTTCGTGTCAGGAATTAAAATCATATGAATAACATGGGCTTTCCAGCTGTCAACACTATTTTAGGGACTAAAATGTTCAGTTTGTATTTCTTGGAGGTTTGTTGCTCATTAAAGTGGTTACTGAGGGGCAGAACACCTTTTCTATTGTTCAACATAAAATATTTCCAAGTTGGATATTTAATTTAGTTTAGAGGTACAGCATAGAAACATGCCCTTCAGCCCACCGAGTCCACGCGATCTGTGATCACCCCGTACACTAGCACTGTCCTACATACTAGGGACAATTTCCAATCTTTACCAAAGCTAATTAACCTACAAAACTGTACGTCTTTGGAGTGTGGGAGGAAACCAGAAATCCCACATGGTCACAGGGAGAATGTGTAAACTCTGTACAGATAGCGCCCGTAATCAGGATGGAACCTGGGCCTCTGGCACTGTAAGGCAGCAACTCTACTGCTGCACCACCATGCCGTCCCAATGTGAAGCAGGGCATCTGAAAAATGAAGCTTTCTCTGTTCATTCTTAATGTGCCTTGATATTTATAGAAAGTATTCGAAGCAAACCAAAGTTTTATGAATCTCATCAAGTGAACAAACCTGAAGACTTGTCTTCTTAATACCTCATTTGCTTTTGAACTGAAATATAGAATGCTTATATTTTAACTTGGTGAATGTACTCTGACATTAACTTCCATTTCATTTTTCCTTTCATTCCCTTTTTAAAAAATCAAGCTTTTGTCTCAGTTCATATCTCCGTACACAGGTCGTATTTTTGGCAGACATATAACTGGTAAGGCTCTTTAATTTTCAACTCTTTAGAATTCCAAGCTGAACGTTTTGGATTTTCGCAGTGGTAGACTCAGAGACAGAAACAGAAAATAGGTGCAGGAGGCCGCCATTCGGCCCTTTGAGCCAGCACCGCCATTCATTGTGATCATGGCTGATCGTCCCCAATCAATAACCCGTGCCTGCCTTCTCCCCATATCCCTTGATTCCACTGGCCCTAGAACTCTATCTAACTCTCTCTTAAATCCATCCAATGATTTGGCTTCCACTGCCCTCTCTGGCAGAGAATTCCACAAATTCACAACTCTCTGGGTGAAAACGTTTTTTCTCACCTCAGTTTTAAATGGCCTCCCCTTTATTCTAAGACTGTGGTTCCTGGTTCTGGACTCGCCCAACATTGGGAACATTTTTTCTGCATCCAGCTTGTCCAGTCCTTTTACAATTTTATATGTTTCTATAAGATTCCCTCTCATCCTTCTAAACTCCAGTGAATACAAGCCTAGTCTTTTTAATCTTTCCTCGTATGACAGTCCCGCCATCCCAGGGATCAATCTCATGAACCTACGCTGCACTGCCTCAATTACGATGTCCTTCCTCAAATTAGGAGAACAAAACTGTATACAATACTCCAAATGTGGTCTTACCAGGGCCCTATACAACTGCAGTAGAACCTCTTTACTCCTATACTGAAATCCTCTTGTTATGAAGGCCAACATTCCATTAGCTTTCTTCACTGCCTGCTGTACCTGCATGCCAACTTTCAGTGACTGGTGTACAAGGCCACCCAGGTCTCGTTGCACCTCCCCCTTACCTAACCTAACTCCATTGAGATAATAATCTGCCTCCTGTTTTTGCCGTCAAAGTGGATAACCTCACATTTATCTATATTATACTGCATCTGCCACGCATCTGCCCACTCACTCAACCTGTCCTGGTCACTCTGCAACCTCCTAACATCCTCTTCACAGTTTACACTGCCACCCAGCTTTGTGTCATCCGCAAACTTGCTAGTGTTGTTTCTAATTCCCTCTTCCAAATCATTAATATATATGGTAAATAGTTGAGGCCCCAATACCGAGCCTTGCGGCACTCCACTCGCTACTGCCTGCCATTCTGAAAAGGACCCGTTTACTCCTACTCTTTGCTTCCTTTCTGCCAACCAATTTTCTATCTATGTCAACACCCTACCCCCAATACCATGTGCTCTAATTTTAGTCAAGCTCCCGTGCGGGACCTTATCAAAGGCTTTCTGAAAGTCTAGATACACTACATCCACTGGCTCCCCTTCATCCATTTTACTTGTCACGTCCTCAAAAAATTCCAGATGATTAGTCAAGCATGATTTCCCTTTCATAAATCCATGCTGACTTGGACTTATCCTTTTATTGCTATCCAAATGCACCGTTATTACCTCTTTAATAATTGACTCCAGCATCTTTCCCACCACCGAAGTCAGGCTAACTGGTCTGTAATTCCCCGTTTTCTCTCTCGCTCATTTCTTGAAAAGTGGGATAACATTAGCTATCCTCCAATCCTGAATCTATTGAACATTGGAAAATGATCACCATTGTGTCCACTATTTCTAGAGTCACCTCCCTGGGGACCCTGGGATGCAGACCATCAGGCCCAGGGGATTTATCATCCTTCAGTCCCATTAGTCTACCTAATACTATTTCTCGCCTAATTAAAATTTATTTCAGTTCCTCTACCCCCCTAGATGCTCTGTCC
The DNA here is from genome assembly GCF_053455715.1 of Rhinoraja longicauda. Taxonomy (NCBI): domain Eukaryota; kingdom Metazoa; phylum Chordata; class Chondrichthyes; order Rajiformes; family Arhynchobatidae; genus Rhinoraja; species Rhinoraja longicauda. Next base: position 105,815,051 of record NC_135953.1, read on the forward strand.
TCCAGTAAATCTGGGAGATTGTTTGTGTCTTCATTAGTGAAGTACCTGTTCAATTATTCTGCCATTTCCTTGATACCCATAATAATTTCACCCATGTCTGCCTTCAAGGGACTCACATTTGACTTTGCTACTCTTTTTCTCTTAACATATCTAAAGAAGCTTTTACTGTCCTTCTTTATATTCTCGGCCAGCTTCCCCTCGTACTTCATCTTTTCAGCCCATATTGCCCATTGTGTTACCTTCTATTGTCCTATGAAAGTTTCCCAATCCTCTGGCTTCCGGCTACTCTTTGCTGTGTTATACATCTTTTCTTTTAGTTTTATTCCATCCCTAAATTCTCTTGTCAGCCACGGTTGCCTCCTACTCCCTTTAGAATCTTTCTTCCTTTTTGGAATGAAATGATCCTGCGTCTTCCGGGTTATGCCCAGAAATTCCTGCCATTGCTGTTCCACTGTCATTCCTGATAGGATCTTTTTCCAGTCTACCTTGGCCAGCTCCTCTCTCATGCCTTCATAGTCCTTTGTTCAACTGCAACACTGACACTTCCGATTTAACCTTCTTCTCAAATTGAAGATTAAAACTAATCATATTATGATCATTACCTCCAAGCGGTTCCTTTACCTTGAGTTCTCTTATCAAATCTGGTTCATTGGACAACACTAAATCCAGAATTGCCTTTTCTCCGGTAGGCTCCATTACAAGCTGCTCTAAGAATCCATCTCGGAGGCACTCTACAAACTCTCTTTCTTGGGGTCCAGAACCAACCTGATTTTCCCAGTCTACCTGCATATTGAACTCCCCCATCACCACAGTGGCATTACCTTTCTTACATGCCAGTTTTAACTCCTTCTGCATCTTACACCCTACATCCGGGCTACTATTTGGAGGTCTGTAGATAACACCAATTAGTGTCTTCTTGCCTTTACCATTCCTCAACTCAATCCACAGTGACTCCACCTCGTCAGTCCCTGTCTTCCCTCGCAAGGGACTGAATTTCATCCCTCACCAGCAGAGCTACCCCATCGCCTCTGCCCACCTGCCTGTCCTTTCTATAGGATGTATAACCCTGAATATTAAGTTCCCAGGCCCGATCCTCCTGCAACCACGTCTCTGTAATCCCCACAATGTCATATCTATCAACCTCTAACTGAACCTCAAGCAAATCCAGTTTACTTCTTATACTTCACGCAATACTTTTAATTCCTTACTTATCTCACCCTTCACATCGATCCCTATTACACTTGACCATACTCTCCTATCCCTTTGTGAGCTTTCTTTCCCGTTAATTCTGGGGTCATTAACTATCCTTTACTCTCTTTCCCTTTAACTCCATCCTTGACTATCCCATTTAACACCACCCGTGTAGCAGTGGCAAACCAGCCTGCCAGAATGCTGGTCTCCCATCTGTTAAGGTGCAATCTGTCCCTTTTGTACAATTCCCCCATACCCCAAAACAGATCCCAGTGATCTAAGAATCGAAATCCCTGCCGCCTGCACCAGTTCCTCAGCCACACATTCAGGTTGTGTATCTCCCTGTTCCTGCTCTCGCCAGCACGAGGAACTGGAAGCAAACCGGAGATAACCACCCTGGAGGTCCTGCTTTTCAGCATTTTTCCGAGCTCTCTAAGGTCACGCTGCAGAATATTGATCCCCTTCTCTCCAACATCGTTTGCGCCAACATGCACTACCACGTCCGGCTGTTCACCTTCGCCCTTGAGGATTTTCTGCACTCTGTCCGTGACATCCTGGATCCTGGCACCAGGGAGGCAGCACACCATTCTCGAATCCCATCTGTTGCCGCAGAAACCCCTGTCCGTACCTTTCACAACGGAGTCTCCTACTACCACGGCGTTGCCTGACGTCGGCCTCTTTGGTTTTGGCTCAACAGCACTTTTTGCTTCGCAAGCCAGTTTGACGCTCAGTGTGGTAACGTCTTCTTCCTCGACAGCTTCCAAGTGGGTGAACCTGTTTTCAAGAGGTACAACACCCGGGGACCTTTGCACTCCATGTTTCCTTCCATTTCTCACCATCACCCACCTTCTCTCTTCCAGTACCTTCGTTGTAACAATCTCACTGTAGGACATGTCCAGGAACGACTCAGTTTCTCAGGCGAACCTGAGGTCATCCACTTGCTTCTCCAGTTCCCCAACACGGTCCTTCAGGAGCTGTACCTGGATACACTTCTCAAACTTGTAGCAGCCAGAGGCACCAACATTGTCCCTGACCTCCCACATCCTGCAAGCATCACACTGAATCAGCTTGCTTGGCATTTCCTTCTGGCCTCTAACCCTCTGCAGCGTTCGGTGTGGCGTCCTCCCTCAGCCTCCTCACTGAAGACTCGCAGCCAAAGACTCGCACTTTTCTCACAGGACTCATGGCCCATGTGTATATTTTTCAAGTGGCGAGAAGGTGTATAGTTTACACAATTTAAAATATAATGCAATGTAACGTTTAAACTTCAACATGCTCTAGAGTAGTGTATCAATTCACGTCAGTCAAAATATGTTAAAAGTAAATTTTTGAGGTCTGAATTGTTAATTGTGTATTGGCTTTTACAGGCTTATTTTGGTAAGTGATTGATTAATTGAAAGACAGTAGGGAAACAGACCCTTTGGCCCAAGAAGACCACACCCACCTTTTCACACTAGTTCTGTTAACCCACTTTCGCATCTATTGCAAGGCAGCAACTCTACCACTGCACTGCCCTAATTACAATTGATTCTGAGAAATCTTCCATGCAATTGCATATACCATTTTAAAATGGGTAACTGCACAATCGAATGTGGAGAGAGGGATACAGGTAATGGTTACAGCCATTTGGGTTACGGAAATTCTCCCTCATAGAATTCACAAATTACTACCCAAAATTTTAAGGTACAGAATAAAATTCGCTCTCACGAGACGTTGTTTTTTCAACTCATTTCTTGATGCATGCAGGTGGATGCATGCAGGTGATGTGGTTTTGTGTTCTGGAAACTCGCCTGTTTCCTGGGAATACAACTCCCAGTAATCTGGGGATTACCTGAAAAGATATGGGTATGAATGAGACAAGGAGTGAGCAGGGAGAAAAGAAAGGTAGAAAAAAAAACTTATTTGCTCTATGGAAAGTACTGATATAATAGGGCACGATTAGCTTTAAGGGCCATAGAGACCATACCTTGGGGGGTAGGGTGCTGACATGGATAGAAAATTGGTTGACAGACAGAAAGCAAAGAGTGGGGATAAATGGGTCCCTTTCAGAATGGCAGGCAGTGACTAGTGCTCGGTGCTGGGACCGCAGCTATTTACAATATATATTAATGACTTGGATGAAGGGATTAAAAGCACCATTAGCAAATTAGCAGATGATACAAAGCTGGGTGGTAGTGTGAGCTGTGAGGAAGATGCTATGAGGTTGCAGGGTGACTTGGACAAGTTGTGTGAGTGGGCGGATGCATGGCAGATGCAGTTTAATGTGGATAAGTGTGAGGTTATCCACTTTGGTGGTAAGAATAAGAAGGCAGATTATTATCTGAATGGTGTCAAGTTAGGAAAAGGACATACAATGAGATCTGGGTGTCCTAGTGCATCAGTTACTGAAAGGAAGCATGCAGGTATAGCAGGCAGTGAAGAAAGACAATGGAATGTTGGCCTTCATAACAAGAGGAGTTGAGTATAGGAGCTGGGTGTCCTTCTGCAGTTGTACAGGGCCCTAGTGAGACCGCACCTGGAGTACTGTGTGCAGTTTTGGTCTCCAAATTTGAGGAAGGATATTCTTGCTATTGAGGGCGTGCGGCGTAGGTTTACTAGGTTAATTCCCGGAATAGCGAGACTGTCATATGTTGAAAGACTGGAGCGGCTAGGCTTGTATACACTGGAATTTAGAAAGATGCAAGGGGATCTTATCGAAACATACAAGATTATTAAGGGGTTGGACACGTTAGAGGCAGGAAACATGTTCCCAGTGTTGGGGGAGTCCAGAACCAGGGGCCACAGTTTGAGTAAGGGGTAGGCCATTTAGAACGGAGACGAGGAAAAACTTTTTCAGTCAGAGTTGTAAATCTGTGGAATTCTCTGCCTCACAAGGTAGTGGAGGCCAATTCTCTGAATGCATTCAAGAGAGAGCTTGATAGAGCTCTTAAGGATAGCGGAGTCAGGGGGTATGGGGAGAAGGCAGGAACGGGGTACTGATTGAGAATGATCAGCCATGATCACATTGAATGGTGGTGCTGGCTCGAAGGGCCAAATGGCCTACACCTGCACCTATTGTCTGCCTAGAAACTGACTTCTTATAAAATATATACAGAACAGAAAGCAGTAATTGGAAGCCAGCTTTACATTTCAGCATCTAATCTTAAAACAGTACTAATGGAGTAGCATATTAATCTGTTAAGGCAATAGTTTTCACTACACACTTGTGTAGCCATCCAGTTTGAGATATATATCCATACCTGTCAATTATAATTTGTTGGATAAGTTGTAATTAAGTCCAGTGATCTAGTCCTTCAGAGAAAATAAAGCTTGTATCGAGCCTTAAATCAATATAATTCTCTTCTAGGATTGTGTGGAAAGAAACAAAAGGAAATTTCTAAGAGCATCAAAAAAGCTCAACAGATGGGTATGTATATATTTTTTTAATATATCCTCAAGTTGAAAACCAAAATGGCTAATTCACTAGTTGCATTATGTCCAATTTGCATTGGAGCAGAACTACCTGTATTAGAATAATCTAGCGAGAAACAAAAAGGTGAAGAGCATTTGTAGATATGTAAAAAGGAAAACATGAGCAAAAGTTGATGAGTACTTTAAAGACCAAAACATGAAAAAATATAATAGGGGAATAGCAGAAAATTTAAGGTCATTCATCTTAAAGCTCTAAGCTCAAAATCTTTGAACAGAGAAACCAGAGTAAAATACATATTTGCCTTTAAAATATTTCCTTATTCGCACATTCTAATAAGATATTTTATCCTGCTAGGCGTTATTTTTCATTCATTATTTTGTCTTCATTACAGGATTTATGTCAGTCATACTAAAGGACCCTACTTTCATAAAGGATCCAAACATTTGTGATTACAAGATATGGGAATAATCAATAATTTGTTAATGGTATAATGTTCCTCAATTATATTTCAATCAATAAACAAAATTGAATTGTAATACATTTGTTGTTCATATTTGTACTAATAAACTTTCATTATAAGAGTGCATGAAAATGTTTTGCTAAAATTTATATTGATATTTCCGGCTGTGATGTTGCATCTTCATAGCTTGGATTTGCAATTCTGATGTGAAAGTGTATGCTGCTAATGCACTGAACCTTAAAGCAACTTGTGGAACAGCTATGAAGATTTAACCATAAACTCCAGAGGTTGCTGTCAGTGATTTCCTGCTCCTTCAGAAATCAGAAACCTGTGAAGAACTTTACTTATAATCCAGATATAAGAAACTGCCGATGCTGGAAACTCAAGCAAAACAGAAAGTGCTGGAAGAACTCAGCGGGTCAGGCAGCATCTGTGGAGATCATGGATAGGTGACCCTTTTCATTTAAAAAAATGTTATTATCAGTCCCTCATTTCAATCAGGATTTCATTTTCCATCTCTTCATGCACCTATCTTTTTGCTCTCAAATGTTAAAACACCAGTATAACTTACAATTTGAATTTTTATCCATATCAATGTTGGTCTTAAATCATCATTTCTACCCCATTCTGCCACCTGGATTTGGGATTTCTACTATATTTGAAGATATTTCCTGCACTAATTTCTAAGTGGCCGAGTTCTAAGTTTAAAGATCGTGCTCTGTCTTAATTTTCCAAATGAGAATATAGCTTTATGTTTATTCTCAGATCCTTTATGTTAAATCTCTTAAATTGGTTCAAGGGTGACCTAATTAAGTTGAAAGGAATTCAAAGGTGTGGCAACATGTATCCATTTTACTAGTTTGTGGACATTATTTTCTAACTCTGTCCAGATCCCTTTAAAAGTTCCTCCTCCCATCCACTTGGCTTATTTAGTGTCCTCCTTAAGTCCTTTGAAATAATTTTTTTTAAACTAAAACGTTTACACAGCTTTTATTAAAATCAACCAGGTAATAGAGTAGAAGGCAACCAGAATTGGGTTAAATGGATTTAAATCACCATCAGGTGCAGAGTTAATGCATGTTGTAAAATCTGCCAAGAAAGAAAGTTATCAGAAGTCTTAAGGTTCGTCACTTAATTAGCTCAAACTATTTTTCTACATTTAACAAATCCATGTAACGGTCTTAATAAAATTGTCCACGTCAGATTTCTAATTGTTGCAGAGTGGTGCTGCTGGTAGAGCTGCTGCTTCAGCACCAGAGACCAGGGATCAATCCAGAGACCAGGGATCGATCCTGACCTCGGGTGTCGTTCGTGTCGAGTTTGCATGTTCTTCCTGTGATGGCATGGGTTTCCTCTGGGTCCTCCAGCTTCCTCCCACATCCCTAAAGTTAAAGCTGTCTTGCAGCTAATGAATAAGCTATGATTGTAGCAGACAATTAGTGTTACACTTGGCATTGAGAGCAAGGCTGTAATTTTTAGTGTTTCTAATAAGATAAAATGTAACAAATAGCACTAATTTTTGTCATGCATATAATTTATAATATATTCAATATAAAACTATCTTCACATTGTGTATGGACTAATCTGCTTAAAGATACTATATTTATATGCATTAGTGAGCATTAAACAGTATGTTGTCCAAGCAGAAATATAGACATAAATCTCACTATCAAGTCTATTTTGATGGAAGGATTTGTCTTAACTGTTAAGGCTAAGGAGAAGGGGTGCAAAATGCCATAGTGTTTTACCACGGTAAAATAATTTATTTGAGCACAAGGTGCCTGCTTCATCAGAAAGGCTATGACTGATCTATGTCAACTCGTCCATTGAGTGTTGTAAGATGACATTTAAAAAAATGCAAGCAGTCTGGTGGGAATAAACAAATTGATCACGTAAATAGTTAAATACAAATAAGAGTTATAAATGTTTAATTTTTGTGAAGATTGTGCACTTGGTTCTTTGCATCAACAGTTTTTTCAACATTTACAGGAAGGCACATCAATGGCATAATATACATTTCACTTGAGGAACAGGGCAAACAAATAGGGCTGTTAGAAAGCCCAATGTGAACCTGCGATTATTTTGATTTTATCTTTTATTTTCACGTTTTTTGCATAGTTGGGGACCAATTAGCGTTATCTCATCATCAATAAAGAATCATAGCAGACAATTAAGTGCGTTTTAAGGAATGTTTGAAGGTTGGCAGAGCTAGTAGACATGCTACTTTACAGCAATTGAGTTCAATCCTGTACATGTTGTGTTTGCACACTCTCCCAATGACTACAGGGATTAATTAGCTTTGTAAATTGCCTCGTGTGTTGGTCAGTGATGGAGTTGATGCAAATCTACCAGATCGAGTAGGTCTTGGTAGACTGAATGCATGTTTGGTGAGACAGTTGCCTAGACTATGCTAGGTTTTGCACTGTAAAAGGAGCCACATCAGCAACACTAAATCCAGCAGATCAGCTTGGAGGAAGTGCACATGGAATGGTGTCTCGCCCCTGGATGGATGTGGGGAGTAGGTACGAGGACAGCTGTTACATATCCTACGGTTGCAGGGGAAAGTAACTGAATGGGTAGGGATGAGTGAACCAAGGAGTTGTGGAGGAAACAGTCTCTAGAAATGGATGGGAAGATGCAACTGGTGGGATCACGTTGAAGGTAGCAGAGATGTCAGAGAATGATGTGATGGATGCAGAGGCTGGTGGAATGAAAGGCAAAGACCAGGGGACTAATCAGGAAACCTGGGAAAACTAATAGAGGTGTTTATGACCCAAGGGATATGAAGGTGGATTATTCTTCCAGGCCTTATCAAATATAATCGAAGGACACAGAGAGGCTAGAAAAACAAATTGCAGGAGGCCTGACTGAGATAAATAAATCATCAGACACAGCTGAGGTGCCAGAACACTGGAGGATGGTTAATGATGTGCTTCTCTTCAAGGGCTGTTTAGATGAACCTAACATCTGGTAGGTTTTGTACATGGGAGATTGTCTCACAAATTTGATTTGAACTTTTTGAAGAACCATCCAAGGAGGCTGAACAGAATCCGAGTGGACTTTAGTATGGCCTTTTTGATAAGGTTCTGCTTGGTAGGCTGCGATACAAGGATGGATCAGATACAGAATTAACTTCATGGTAGGAAGCACAGGGTGGCAATGGAAGATTTTTATTCAGACTGAAGGCCTGTGACTAGTGGTGTGCCTTAGGGTTCGGAGCTGGGATCATTGCTGTTTGTCATCTATATCAATGATGTGGATGAGAATGTACAAGGCATGATCAGAAAGTGTGAAGATGAAACTAAAATAAGTGGTATTGTAGAGAGTGAAGATGTTTTCAAGAATTATAGTGGCATCTTGATCATCTAAGCAAGAGGGATAAGGAATGGCTAATGAAGTTTAATTCAGAAAAATGAGGGTCTTGCATTTTGGTAAGTGAAGACCTTCAGTGAAAGGTAGGGCTCCACATGGAGTGTACTAGAGGAGAGGGATCTAGGAGCACAAGTTCCCTGAAAATGACATCACAGGTCGATGGGCTGATGAAAAAGACTTGGCATGCTAGCCTTCATCTGAGAGTTAAGTGTAGAAATTGGGACGACGTGTACAAGTTGAACAGGACGTTGGTGAGGCTGCAATTGGAGTACGTGTTCAGTTTTGGTCATCCTGGAAAAGGAAAGATGTCATTGCACTGGAAAGGGTGCAGAGAACGTTTAAGAGGATGTTGCCAGGACTTGAAGGCCTGAGTTATAGGGCTGCTTTATTGTTTGGAGCGCAGAATGCCGAGGGGTGATCTTATAGAGGTGTATAAAATCATGAGGGGAACAGATAGGTTAATAGTATTTTTCCTAGATTAGGGGAGACAAAAACTAGAAGGGCATAGGTTTAAGATGAGAGGGAAAAGGTTTAATAAGAACCTGAGGGGCAACTTTTCCACATGGAGGGCAGTGGGTATATGGAATGTGCCACCAGGAGGTAGTTGAGGCAGGTGCAATAACAACATTTTAAATACATTTAGATGGGTACATGGATAAGAATGGTTTCAAAGAATATGGGCCAAACACGAGTAAATGTGACTAGCTTAGATGGTGCATCTTGATCGGCTTAAACAAGTTGGGCCTAAGGGCCTGTTTCTGTGCTGTACAAGTCTGAGACTCAATTTTAATTTCAAATTTCCACATCTGCGCTTTTTTAATTTTATGGCTTTGTCACATTCAGATTTGGCTGGCTGCAACAGGCATGTGAATTTTCCGCGGATTTCCACGTCTCCCCGCGTTTTTAAAGTCAATTTTCCGCGTTTTTGCATAATTTTCAGTTTTTCACTGCCAAAATCACATTTACCAACAGAGAAATCGGATCGAAAAAGAAAATAAACGATGTATAGACTTGTAATGACCATTTTATGACTCTTTCTCTTGCAATGAATAACCCATCATATGCACTAGACAAAGCACGTGTACAACTGCTGGTAAACGAGTCTAGTCCTACAGTTGCTCTAGACTCGGTGAGTGTGCGCTTCTGCAGTGCAGCGGGGCCTTCGCATGCAGTTTTGCGAAATTTCTCCTGTGTGTGCGTGCTAGCTTTGCTTAGATTCTTGAAAGAAAGTCCTGATAGATTATGGCTGCCAGGGATCGTAATTTTGTAGAGAGAGGCTCAAGTTTAGACAAGGAATCAATCGATGCAGACAGAAGTGACCCACTCGTGAAAAATCACTGGAAGTGGGAATGGCTTGATTTCGTCCACCAAGAAACTGGACAGAAATTATCGGACTGTATAAGGCTAATAAAAAAACCTGGCTTCGCCGTGTGTATACTGTGTGACAAACAAATTAAGTATGGAGGTCAGGGACGTGTCGTGCTGGTTGACCGTGTTGGAAAAGAGGCACACAAGAAGATACTGCAGCTCAGAAAAACAAACACATTGCTCCCAGGTCAGACGCCTCCACTAGTCAGAGGCCTCCACTAGTCAGAGGCCTCCACTAGTCAGAGTATCACATATGGAATACATCCTTTCTTCAAATCACAAGCAGAAAAAGTGCCACCGAAAAGTACTGTTCCAGAACCAACAGTTTCAATTGCAACGGCTGAAGCTAGCCAATGATTCACAAACTGAATGACAAACAGAAGGATTTATTTCTTGACTTCCTGACATGCTTCACGAAACCAGAAGTTCTAAAGGATATAAGTAGTGCTTCACTGGTCAAGCTGGACCTTGGTGATAAAAATGTGTAAGAAAATAACTGCAGATGCTGGTACAAATCGAAGGTATTTATTTCACAAAATGCTGGAGTAACTCAGCAGGTCAGGCAGCATCTCGAGAGAAGGAATGGGTGACGCTTCGGGTCGAGACCCTTCTTCAGACTGATGTCAGGTGGACGGGACAAAGGAAGGATATAGGCGGAGACAGGAAGATAGAGGGAGAACTGGGAATGGAGAGGGGAAGAGAGGGACAGAGGAACTATCTAAAGTTGGAGAAGTCAATGTTCATACCGCTGGTCTGCAAGCTGCCCAAGCGAAATATGAGGTTCCTATTAATAAGGCAGCTAAAAGGATACATCAAATGTGCAAAGAAGCTTCAAGCCAAAATGTCTGTTATTACAAGCTTGAGATGCATTTCTGCCATTGACCCTATATGCATAGGTCATACTGCAACATTGCAACACCTTTTGCAACTACCAGGGCTAGTTACCAATGTGTTTGCTAATGAAGATCAGGTCACAGAATATGAACAGGAGGTTCACAAGTTCCAACTTCAAACTCACCTCATTCCAAAGATGGAAGTTAGGGCAGATACATTCTGGGCAAATATTAGTAAAACGAGGGACTATCCTCAGCAAGATGGCACTGTCTTTACTTTCCCATTTCCATGGCCCAGAAGTGGAAAGTTCATTTAGTATCATTGGAGGTATTTTGGACAAAAAAGGACAGACGCATACCTCAACATTCTCATCCATACAAACCATCAAGTATCATCTGAAGAGTGAGAAAGAAAACTGCCTGTCAGTACTTTGCACGGAAAGATTTCTTGCATGACCCAGTAGATCAAAGACTTTGTAGGAACATAAAATGGGCATACAAAGAATACCAAGCAGAGAAGGAAAAGGGAAAAGCTGTAGTAGACAAAAAAAAGAAAAGTTGTTGGGATTACAAAGCCCCCAAATTCAGCCCCCACCTCTAAAGACCAATCCAAGAAGGACTTGTTATCAGCAGCAGCCAAAGTAAAGCACACACACACCATGAAGGTAACAAAAAGGCATGGAGAAGGAAAAGAATAAATTGACAAATCAGCGTATAAACATTTTCAAAGTCAATAAAAAAGTAAAAATATTTAGTATCCAGTGACATATTCACATTATTATGCAGTCTGTTTTCACTTTGAAATGCACCAAAAGAAGCTTGAAACAGGTAATTTTGTGTGTAAATTTAAATGTTTTCCAATTTTTGACCCCCGCTGTACAAGCGCTCGGCTATTTTCCTCTTTTTTTAACCTCACTCACATGCCTGTTGCAACAAAACTCCAAAATTCTTCCCCTTTGTCTCCTTTAACCACCTATAAAATGCAATTGCCTCAAACTAACGCATTATCTTACGTGATACAAGAACCCATTCTTTGATCACACCTGTGCACGTTGACATACTGCCTCTGCTGCAATAATACATTGGTTTTACAAAGTATCAACCTCGTATCCAACCCCTTCATGGCTTCAAGTGCTTCTTATTCTCTCTTACTTCAATATTTTTGCCAAGAATTTTGCACTCCTCCAGTTTTGTCTCTTCTTAGTTTAGACACAGCATCATCCATTCACATCAGTTTTATGTTATCCCACTTTCGCATCCAATCCCAACACACGAGGGGTAATTTACAGAGGCTGATTAACTTAAAAACCCACATATCTTTGGGATGTGGGACGAAGCAGCACTCAGAATATATTCACGCAATTACAGGAAGAACGTGCAAACTTCAGACATCTCCCGAGGTCAGCATCGAACCTGGTTCACTGGGGTTGTGACGAAGTGGATCTACCAGCTGTGCAATTATGCCCTCCTAAATGAATCTTTCATTTGCCACACCACTGTTGGTTAAGTCTTCAACGATTGACATTTATTTAATCTCTAAAATTCCCTCAAAGTCTTCACTGTTGAAACGTGGCTTCTAATTACCCCTTTAATTTAGTTTTTTTTAAACCATATTCTTTCTGGCCTGGTTTCGATTTTTATTTGGTTAATGTCCTTTGGATGAATTACAAGTTTCACTTTGAACTAAATGTTCATCAACTTCAGAACAACAGCAGCTATTCTGGCTGTCTTTGAAAAGGTTTTGTCAAATCAGTATTAAATAAAGCCCAGTTTTTAAAATTAATTAACCTGAGATAACATTATTTATTGCAAATAAGCATAATCTCATTTCATACAATATAAATTAGGTTTCCATATATCTGTTAACTTTTTCAAACTGTAACTTGGTTTGCAACATGAAATTTAACAATTTCTACTTGTATTTTGTATCTTTCCACTGCTTGCACATGGAGAACCTGCTTCAGATGATCACATTCTGGGTGTTCCATTTTATGGGCTTACTGAGGAGGTTTATCTTGGTTACTGGGTGTTGAAGTGTGGGGACCAAAAAAGCAGAACAATTCTTCAAAAGAACTGGAGAGATTTAATCTCTTTAGGCACTAATCATGAAAAAACAGTACTGTATTCCAAACCTTTCCTCAATCTTTCATCAATGCACTGATTCTGCAAAACATTAAAATTCTTATAAATGCCTCCAGTGTTAGATGTCAGACATCTCAAACAAGATGAAGTCACCATGATGTTAACAACAATCATGCCTTTCCTGCTACCCAAAACGCAGCATGCTTTTCAATTATAGCATCCTTTTCAAAATGTACGGACAAAGATTTGGCACTTGGCTTTTTTTTGGAGTAAAAATGGCTTAACGGTTTTCAGCCCAGGAATGTTCAAAATGTTGGTGACGCGACATCGTTTATGTATTCACCCATCTCATCTTCATTCTCCGATTCATTTTGTATGATCATCAATTCAGTTTCACTGTCCTCGCTGTCTCTATTTGCAGACCTTCTGGCCCGTGACCATACTGCTTTCCGTTTTTTACCCCAGCTGGGGTGATCGTGACGGTTTTTTGCCTTCCGTTTACATGTGATCCCAGAGGCATTCGCCCTCTCTGCAGCTGATGTGTGGATCTTGTTTAATGAGGCCCGAGTGACAGTGTCCTTTAAGTTCAATTGATCAACTTTACTGTGACAATGAACTGGCAGAACCTGACCGCCTCTTGTAATTGTCGTGGACTGTAGAAGATTTGAATGTGGAAAGGCCTTCTTCAAAGCTTCAGCTAAGTCTATGTTTTTTTCTGCATTGTCAGACTTCCATTCCTCCTCTACAGTTAAAAACAAGGTAGAAAGTTACAATGTAAAATGTTTCTGGACATATGGAGAACTAACAAATACATAAAGTCCCATTAATAAAAATATTTTCAAAAATTGTCGAAACTGGGCTTGTCAAAATGGGAATACAAAATTAGAAATCAAAAAATTATCCAAGATAATCTCTCATGACAAACTGGGTGTAACATCACACCAAAGGTGGCCAATTAGATCATAACATGATGACACAATCTGGTTTATATTTTAAATTTTATAATTCTATACGTATACATTATAAATTTCTACATTGGTATGTCAAAACATGTTATAATTATGATAGTGCCTTTTAAAGCAGATGGATATAATTAGTGGCAAATTTCTGACCGATCTTTCGGTCCTGGGTTGCCTGCATTGTCAGAGTGAGGCCACACGCAAACCCGGGGAACTGTGCCTCATATTCCACTTGGACAGTTTACAACCTAAAAGGTATTAACATTGAATTATCAAGTTTTAGGAACCCCCACTCAGGAGCATACCCACTTCTACTGTCCCTGAACGTAGATATTAAGGAGCCTGCCATTACTTAGACATGAAGAGGGGCCATTCCATGCTCAGAATGGCGTTGTACATGATTCCACATATCCAATTGATAAGGTGAAAGATGATAAGGATAATTTCCACACTATTTCTAAAACTAACACTATAAATCAGCACCTGCAGTTCCTTGTGTTTCCATGATACCAAATTAAATGTCTGATCTTTAAATGATAACCTTTTGACATTTCCTGTGCCTGCACGTGATTCATATCCCTTTATTCCCTGCAATATTCATGTTCTATACAAGAGCCTCTTAAACACCACTATCCTATCTGCTTCACCACTACACCTGGCAGTATGTTCCAGGCACCACCACCCTTCTCTGTAAACAACCTGCCCACATCTCCTTTAATCTCCTCCTTCCCCTCTGACCTCAAAGTCTTTGACATTTCCACACTGGAAAAAAGGTTCCGAGTGTCCACCCTATCTATGCCTCTCAATTTTATATACTTCGATCAGGTCTTCCCTCAACCTCTCCTTACAGTTAATACCCTCTAAACCAGGCAGCATCCTGGTAAACCTCTTCTGTACCCTCTCCATAACCTTCATACTAGTAGCATTTTGGCAGATATAGCAGATGTGGTGGGGAAAGAAATAGAACCAATGTTTTGGGTCAAGAACCTTAATCAAAAATGAAAGGCACCGTTTTTTCTCTCCTTGACTTGCTCATTGTTCCAAGCTTTTCCAGATTTTGTTTTGGCTATATCCTATGAATATCCCATGAGGATATTTAATATCTTCATAGATGGTCTTCATGGTTGTTGATGCAAGTACAATCATTGTCTTTTTGTGGCTTTTAAGTTTTCTGTGACAATGCATAAACTCTTTGAAATGTTTGAACTCAGATTATGAATAAGTTATCATGAGTTATTATCAAGGAATGTGACATACCCCTCTTCTACAATAACATGTTCAAATATTAGTTTGTGTTCCTGGATCTTCATTCTAAATTCTACTCGTGGCCATTAATTTGGTTCATTAAATTTACCCTAGGTCTAAGGTAAAGAAATATTGGTGTCCTCTTATAAATGCATTTATGCAAGTACTGTTTTATGAAAATAATTACTGATCACACAAGAGGTTCATACCTTGAATCACTGTGCACAACCTTTTCTTCTCCGATACCTTCTCCCTCAGTCCTCGTACATCAGCAAGTAAACATTCCACTGACCGTTCACTCTCCTGTACCTTTAAGCAAGTGTTCTGTGACCAAGTGAGAATGTAAGTAATAATAATAAGGAACTTATTCAATACATACATTGAAAGTCTTGGGATGAAATTGTTGACCCTATTACCCCAGTCCCAGGCTATAAAATGCATTTCTATTCCAAAAAAAATAAATTCAACAAGTCTTGCTTCGACAATTATACCCTATAAACAACATAGTGGACCTTCTCACGAGTGATGAAGATACTGGCACCAAAGTCTTTCTTATTGTCTCTAAATGGTACATAATGCACTTTTGTGTTTGATGCTGCCAGACCCGCTGAGTTACTCCAGCATTTTGTGTCTATTTTCAGTATAAAGCAGCATCCGCAGTTCCTTCTGACACACTTTGTCTGCTTCACTGCAAAATCTCAAGGTATGCCTACTTTGAAGAAGTGTAAGAAAATAACTGCAGATGCTGGTACAAATTAAAGGTATTTATTCACAAAATGCTGGAGTAACTCAGCAGGTCAGGCAGCATCTCAGGAGAGAAGGAATGGGTGACGTTTCGGGTCGAGACCCTTCTTCAGACTGATGTCAGGGGGGTGGGACAAAGGAAGGATATGGGTGGAGACAGGAAGACAGTGGGAGATCTGGGTAGGGGAAGAGAGGGACAGAGGAACTATCTAAAGTTGGACCAACTTTCCAAAGTTGGAGCTCTCTAAAGTTGGAGCTCTCCGGCTCCACGACCATTTTAACCCAAACTGTTGAGCAACCCCACTGCCCCCAACTCAATGAGTTCTGCGTCCGCCATGACATGGAGCTTTTCCCTGCTTTGTTCTGGCCTTTTCTTACCTCCACTTCCCTTCCCCCTACTTTCAGTCTGAAGAATGGCCCCGGCCCAAAATATCATCCATCCTTTTTCTCCAGAGATGCGGCCTGACTTGTTAATCCGGCATTTTGTGTCTATCTTCGGTACAAACCAGCATCTGCAATTCCTTTCTACACACGTACATAATGGTCTGTTTGAATTCTACTCTTGGTCTCCTACTCCTGCTGGTGAAGTCTTTCAAATGGCACAATTCTGCTTCCAAGTCATGAAACCTAGAGGCAGAGTTGAACCTCAAACTATCATAGAAATATTCATCTTTAAATGGACCAAGGAGGTGGAGGTATGCATCATTTTGTTGTAATCGGACTGATATGAATCAGGGCTTCGTAAGAATGAAGGGCTGTCCTGGTAATGATAGATGGGCAGTGTGGGAGCAGGAAAGCAGCCTGAACAAAAAGCCATTATTGGTCTTATGATTAACAAAAACTAGTCACATCTGTGGAAAAAATCTAATTAAATGTTTTATGAAAACAATTTCTATTGGTACAAGAGGTTTGGCATAGCACTAACAGATATAAGAGAAACAGATTCGTGAAAGAGTTGATATATGAAAGTTGCACATTAATGCGGATAACATGGAGTAACTTCTGGGAGAAAAGTCATGAAGTGGGAGGATATATTCAATGGAAACATTGAACAAACAGATCTAGAGGCAAAAAGAAAATTGCAGATGCCGGAAATCTGAAAAAAAACCTTTAAATGCTCAGCAGATCATGCAAATAAGTGGAGAAAGCAGAGTTAATATTTCAAGTGGATGACCTTTCATCAGTAGACCCAAGACCTCCCAGAATATATTTGGTCTATAACGCTAGGTCTTTTAAAGATTATCTACTTAGTCATTACCTCTCTGATCTTTCACCACAGCATGTGCTTCATCTTTCCAATTTACTTTTTAAAATTATAATTGAATGTGCATTATTAATTTTTTACAGAATATATTATCGACCATAACTCATTGCGTTAGAACTACCTCCTGCTGCACTTGGTCCTTGTTACAGCTTCTTCCCAATATGCAAGTGAAAAATAATGGAAGGACTTCCAACTTGCAGATGTAACCCAAGGCATTTTTGGAGTTGATAACTTTTCTCTTTCACTAATCAGGTGACAAGCATAAAACAGAATCATTGATTTGGTCTGAAGAAGGGTCTCGACCCGAAACGTCACCCATTCCTTCTCTCCCGAGATGCTGCCTGACCTGCTGAGTTACTCCAGCATTTTGTGAATAAATCATTGATTTGGTCGGTACAGAAATGGGCCCTTTTGGTCCACCTCATCCTTGCCAACCATGATGCCTATCTACACAAATCCTATTTCACTGCATTAGACCCATATCCTTCTACACCTTTCCTATCCAAGTACCTGTATAGATTCCTGATAAACTTTGTATCTGCCTCTACCATCTTCTCCGGCAACTTGTTTCTTGTGCGTGAAAAAATGCCCAAGTCACTCAAGGTTTTATGCTTTTGAAATCCTAACAGAATTACTAGTAGTGCATCGTAATGATTTGCAGTCTGCATACATTAAAAAAAACATTAGTGACAAATAATCCACTCTATGTTTTGACAGTATTTTTTCAGTTTTGGGCTGATAAGGACCACAGAAATGTGAACAGGAAGCGCTCACATCAAGCAACAGGTGGAAGTACTAGTCCCAGTGCAATTCCCTATGTCCTCATTTAGTTCCATGGCAAAGCCATCTCCTGGTTGAACAGCGAAGAGAAGCACATGGCACATCACTTGGCAGATTGGCCACGGCTCTGGTTGTCTGCCAGTCTGTGTCAATATCTACTCAGTTTTTACCTCACAATATAACACAATCCTTGTGTTTTCTTTGGATATCAACATTTTATTGGGTTTACTAATTGATGTTATGAACCCAGGAAGTGTACCAGCCCATGCTTTTGACTTACTGCACATCAACAACATACACTGATGAGCCAAAACATTATGACCACCCTCCGTGTGCCACCAAAACATCGCCAACCCGCCGAGGCATGGACTCTACAAGACCCCTGAAGGTGTCTTGTCGTATCTGGCACCAAAACATTGGCAGCAAATCCTTCAAGTCCTGTAAGTTGCGAGGTGGAGCCGCCGTGGATCAGACTTGTCGATCCAGCACATCCCACAGATGCTCAATCGGATTGAGATCTGGAGAATTTGGAGGCCAGGGCAACACAGTGAACACTTCATCATGTTCCTCAAATCATTCCCGAACAATGTGTGCAGTGTGGCAGGGTGCATTATCCTGCTGAAAGAGGCCACTGCCATCAGGGAATAGCATTGCCATGAAGGGGTGTACCTGGTCTGCAACGACGTTTAGGTAGGTGACATGTGTCAAATTGACATCCACATGAATGGCTGGACCCAGGGTTTCCCAGCAGAACATTGCCCAGAGCATCACACTTCCTCCACTGGCTTGTCGTCTTCCTGGTGCCATCACTTCCCCAAGTAAACGGCGCACACGTACACGGCCATCCACGTGATCTAAAAGAAAACGGGACTCATCGGACCAGGCAACCTTCTTCCACTGCTCCAAGGTCCAGTTCCGACGCTCCCAATGTAGGCGTTTTGGACGGTGGACGGCTACGCAGCCCCATACACAGCAGTGTGAGATGCACTGTGAATTGTGACACATTCCTCCCGTGACCACCATTAAAATTTTCTGTGACGTGCCACAGTAGACCTTCTGTCAGTTTGGGCTGGACGGGATAGCCTTCGTTGCCCTTGCGCATCGATGAGCCTTGGGCGCCCAACATCCTGTTGCCGGTTTGTGCCGCTCGGACCACTGTTGGTAGGTACTCACCGGGAGCATCCCACAAGCCTTGCCGTTTCAGAGATACTCTGACACAGTCATCTGGTCATAACAATTTGGCTCTTGTCAAAAGTCGCTCAGGTCTTTACTCCTGCCCATTTCTCCTGCATCCAACACATGAACTTCAAGAACTGGCTGTTCACTTGCTGCCTAATATATTCCACCCCTTGACAGGAGCCATTGTAACAATATAATCAATGTTTTTATTCACAAAATGCTGGAGTAACTCAGCAGGTCAGGCAGCATCTCGGGAGAGAAAGAATGGGCGATGTTTCGGGTCGAGACCCTTCTTCAGACTGATGTCAGGGGGGCAGGACACAGGAAGGATATAGGTGGAGACGGGAAGATAGAGGGAGATCTGGGAAGGGGAAGGGTTGAGAGGGACAGAGAGATAATAAATGTTATTCACTTCATCTGTCAGTGGTCATAATGTTTTGGCGCATCGGTATACTTAGATGGTACTTTCTTTCACTATTTTTTTCCACTTTACCAGAATTTACCTATCAGGAGAGGTTGTACAAACTTGGAGTTGGTTTCTCTGGTGGTTGGAGAGGAGACCTGATAGAAGTACTAGAAGTTATGAGCAACATAGAAATGGTAGACAGTCAAAACATTTTTCCCCGGGGGGGGGGGGGGGGGGGAGGAAATGTCAAAGACTAGAGGGAATAGCTTTAATGTGAGAAGGGCAAAGTTTAAAGGAGATGTGTGGGACAAGAGCCAGGACTTTGAGAAAAGCACTTATTGCAAATGGTAATAAAAACGAGGAATGTGTCCAGAAAAAAAAAGTAAATGTTAGATCAATTAACGTCAAAGGTAAACCTTTGATAGCCCTGGAATCACTGATGGTAATGATATCAAAGAAATAGCAATTAAAATAGAAACAGTAACTAATACATATATCAATTACAATCTCAATGAATGGTGGAATATACTGAAGAAACTGAATATGTATAGGAAAGAACTGCAGATGCTAGTTTAAACTGAAGATAGACACAAAAAGCTGGAGTGACTCAGTGGGTCAGACAGCATCTCTGGATAAAATGAATAGGTGACGTTTCAGGATGATGCCCTTCTTCAGAGTCATTCTTCATTTAGGTCTCTCCGATTCTTTGTTTTTACTAATGTTTGGATCATAGCAGTAACAACTTCCTTTGACAACTTGAGACGTCACTCCTATCCTGCTATTTTTCTTGAAATAATAGCATTGCTGATTTAAAAGATTGGGAAGGAGAAAATGTATTCAGCTGTTCTCTGGTATTAAGATTACAATCACCAAATAATTAATATGAATATCAAGAGATTTTTAATGCCCTGTTAATCCTACACAAACTTCAAATAATTCCATCTCAAATTATGAAAAAATTGGCAAAACTCATGCAAGTTAACAATTTACAGGCAAATTTTAAGACATTGAAGGTATGAGAATGTTGAATCAGCCAGAATGTTGCTAAACAATAACCACGGAGAAAGTCTATTATTAGAGTGAAATGCAAAATGCCGATATCAGAACAATAGATTTGAACAAATGTACGGTATACATTCCAGTTACCTTCAGTTCCTCTTGCAGTGTATTATACATGCATTTAATTCTCTGAACCTCTTTTAAGGATCCTTCCTGATCAAAAAATGTGAGTCTGAGGAGTTTAAAAAAAAGTTAAATAAATTTATGCTCTTTTCAGTTATCTTATTCATCTTTTCATTTCCATTTTACAATTGAATTTATAAGATAAGTTAAGTCTTTTATTTCAGAATTGAGGATCTTTGAACAAATAGCATTACTTGCCCGGGGAAATGCTTTCACCAATCTAAGTATCTGACATCTGCATTATTTAGGTCTACCTCAGTCACTGTCCCAGGCTTAGTAACTGATAACTTTCATTAAAATGTTGTTTACTGTAATCATTATGACATAAACAGTAACTTTGCTGCCCAGCATTGAACTATGTTTGGTTGAGTATAGGGCTATGCTTTCACTAAGACTCGAGTATGTTATCACCACTCTTTAGCTCACTGAAGGTCAACTTTTCCATCTTCCAGAAGAGACACTGAAGATACACTAGTAAAACTTAGTTAATTATTAATCTACATACAATGTTTATTTACAATCAATATTGAAAGAATACATTGACCAGTGAATTCAAATAGATTTCCAAATGTAACATGATATCAAATAAATAGTTTTTAATATGGCTCCGGTTTCACTTTTTAAATCATTATTCATTGCATCAATTTCTTTGGGGAAAACACTTGCCTTGCTCAATAAATGGAAGACATTTTAATATTCTGAATATGTTTTTAGAGTGCACTAATAAAATCAATTTTGAAACTGATTTGGTTTATGGGAAATTGATATTAACCATTAAGTTTGCTCCCAGTTTATGATTGTAATTCAGATTTGAAAACATTGATCAAAACCTTATGTACTAAATTTAAATCAATAAGAGCATCTTAATGTATATTATTAGCCTGTATCTCTCCTAAACCAAAAAGGGAAATGCTCAAAATGCCACATCTATTAAATCATCTAGAATCTTGGACCAACAGACAACTAATGTTAACATCAACCGTTATTAATTTCTTGAATAATCTAATAAACCATATGCACAAAATCATTCCACTAATCAATACCAATGTCTATTGTAATGTATCAATTTATTGCAACAGACCATTTATTACAGGGAAACAAATTATCCACTATCCTGTCTATCTACATGTCGATCAGGAGAAATCATAGTAGGGTATACATCTTCTCTGCATAACTTTTTCTCATGTCATATTATATTGCTTTGTTCAATGCGTTATATTTTAATTATCATCTTCTTTCCCATGTTTGAGACATTGTTCAATGATATCAAATAAGGGACTCGCTTATCCAGCAAGGCAGCGCCTTTAACACCTCAGATAGCTGAGGAAATTCAGAGTCTCTCTGAGGATCCTTCAGTGCTTCTACTCTGGGGCTGTAGAAAGCATCTTGTCCGGCAACATCTCAATCTGGTTTGGGAACAGCTCTGCCCAGGACAGGAAGGCTCTGCGGAGAGTAGTGCGTTCGGCTGAACGCACTATGGGAACTACACTTGCCCCCCTGCAGGACCTATACATCAGGAGGTGCAGATCCAGCACCAGCAACATTATGGGGGACCCCTACCACCCCAGCAACGGACTGTTCCAGCTGCTACAGTCAGGCAAACGCCTCCACTGTCACGCTGTGAAAACAGAGAGGATGCGACAGAGTTTCTTCCCACAGGCCATCAGGACAATAGGTGCAGGAGTAGGCCATTCAGCCCTTCGAGCCAGCACCGCCATTCAATGCGATCATGGCTGATCACTCTCAATCAGTACCCCGTTCCTGCCTTCTCACTCCGCTATCCTTAAGAGCTCTATCCAGCTCTCTCTTGAAAGCATCCAACGAACTGGCCTCCACTGCCTTCTGAGGCAGAGAATTCCACACCTTCACCACTCTCTGACTGAAAAAGTTCTTCCTCATCTCCGTTCTAAATGGCCTACCCCTTATTCTTAAACTGTGGCCCCTTGTTCTGGACTCCCCCAACATTGGGAACATGTTTCCTGCCTCTAATGTGTCCAATCCCCTAATTATCTTGTATGTTTCAATAAGATCCCCCCTCATCCTTCTAAATTCCAGTGTATACAAGCCCAATCGCTCCAGCCTTTCAACATACGACAGTCCCGCCATTCCGGGAATTAACCTAGTGAACCTACGCTGCACGCCCTCCATAGCAAGAATATCCTTCCTCAAATTTGGAGACCAAAACTGCACACAGTACTCCAGGTGCGGTCTCACCAGGGCCCGGTACAACTGTAGAAGGACCTCTTTGCTCCTATACTCAACTCCTCTTGTTACGAAGGCCAACATTCCATTGGCTTTCTTCACTGCCTGCTGTACCTGCATGCTTCCTTTCATTGACTGATGCACTAGGACACCCAGATCTCTTTGAACTCCCCCTCCTCCTAACTTGACACCATTCAGATAATAATCTGCCTTTCTATTCTTATTTCCAAAGTGAATAACCTCACACTTATCTACATTAAACTGCATCTGCCATGTATCCGCCCACTCACACAACCTGTCCAAGTCACCCTGCAGCCTTATTGCATCTTCCTCACAATTCACACTACCCCCCAGCTTAGTATCATCTGCAAATTTGCTAATGGTACTTTTAATCCCTTCGTCCAAGTCATTAATGTATATCGTAAATAGCTGGGGTCCCAGCACCGAACCTTGCGGTACCCCACTGGTCACTGCCTCCCATTCCGAAAGGGACCCATTTATCCCCACTCTTTGCTTTCTGTCTGTCAACCAATTTTCTATCCATGTCAGTACCCTACCCCCAATACCATGTGCCCTAATTTTGCCCACTAATCTCCTGTGTGGGACCTTGTCGAAGGCTTTCTGAAAGTCGAGGTACACCACATCCACTGACTCTCCCTTGTCAATTTTCCTAGTTACATCCTCAAAAAATTCCAGTAGATTTGTCAAGCATGATTTCCCCTTTGTAAATCCATGCTGACTCTTATATCACCAGGGACTAATTTACTGTATTAATTTATTTTTTTGTGTCGTGTCTTATTAAAAAAAAATTATATTCTGTTTGTAGTTTTAGCACAATCCGCAGGCATTGCC
Source organism: Rhinoraja longicauda (assembly GCF_053455715.1). Lineage (NCBI taxonomy): Eukaryota > Metazoa > Chordata > Chondrichthyes > Rajiformes > Arhynchobatidae > Rhinoraja > Rhinoraja longicauda. The sequence continues at coordinate 105,838,582 of NC_135953.1, forward strand.
ACTTTCATTTCACTGCACATCTTGTATGTGTATGTGACAAATAAAGACTTGACTTGAATTCAGTTTTATAGAAGGTTGTTACAATATTTGATAAAGAATTGACTTTGTATGGGTTAAGTTACTTTAACTGTGTGTAATGTTTCTCCTGTATGTATCCTCAATGCAGGAGATAGAATTTAATTTCTCAAGTATGGATTACTACATTTATTTTCTGTAAATGTAACACTGCATTACTGTTTTGTCATAAAAAAACATAAATAGGATGGGAGCTATTCAGTTCCTTAGGCTGGCTCCACTAGTCATCAAGATCTTCAACTACAACCTTATTTTCCTGCATAATCCCCATATTCTATGATACAACACATCATTGCAACTGTTCAAGACCCTGATGATTTAGCACCTGAAATATTGTCCACCCTCCTTATCTGGTCACTTTATCCAAAGAAGGATATGCTGGCCATAGAGGAAGTGCAATGTAGGTGCCCTAGAACAATTCCACAGATGGGGCATTGTCCCATGAGGAGCAACTAAACTGACAAATTAGAGAATTTAGGATGCCTATAAAGAAGAGAATTTAGAAGAATAAAAGTTTATCCCATTGAAATGTACAGCTTTGAACCCTTTCAATGCTAGCCAAGATTTAAAAAAAAGGAAACAGTACATGCTCCCAGTTTGGGGTATGAACAAGGCTTTCAGAAATGATGAAGGTCATCAACTTGCAAGCATTCACTTTGTTCCTCTCTCCACAGATTCTGCCTGACTTGAACATTATCAGCATATTTCTTATTTTATTTTATGTCAATTTTGCAGCACTGCAGGGTTTTGCTTTTCAATATTCAAATCCAAGATAAATTGAAGCAAGGGAAATGCAAGAATGTAGTATCATGGTGTAAGATCATATGTGGTGCAAAACAGGCATAAGAATGGAACTTATATAGCCAGAGTCATACAGCAAGGAAACAGGCCTTGTGGCCGAAATTGCCAATGCTGACCAAAATGCCTCATCTATGCTAGTCCCACTTGCCCATGTTTGACCCTTTCCCATCTAAACCTTTCCAATCCATGTACCTGTCAAAATGTATTTTTAATGTTGTTATAATATAGCTCAACTACCCACTCTAGCAGTTTGTTCAACATACCCACCACCGTCAGTGTGAAAGTTGCCCCTCATGTTCTTGTTAAATATTTCCCTTCTCTTGCTCTCTTGCTATCCACTTTGCTGCTGTAACACTGTAAATTTCCCCAGTGTGGGACGAATAAAGGAATATATTATTATGAATATATTAATATATGCAACACCTGTTCCTTTACCTCCCCCCTCAAATCCATCCAAGGACCCAAACAGTCTTTCCAGGTGAGACAGAGGTTCACCTGCACCTCCTCCAACCTCATCTATTGTATCCGCTGCTCTAGATGTCAACTTCTTTACATCGGTGAAACCAAACGCAGGCTCGGCGATCGTTTCACTCAACATCTTCGTTCAGTCCGCCTTAACCAACCTGATCTCCCGGTGGCTGAGCACTTCAACTCCCCCTCCCAGTCTGACCTTTCTGTCATGGGCCTCCTCCAGTGCCAGTGAGGCCCACCGGAAATTGGAGGAACAGCACCTCATATTTCGCTTGGGCAGCTTACAGCCCAGCGGTATGAACATTGACTTCTCCAACTTTAGATAGTTCCTCTGTCCCTCTCTTCCCCTCCCCAGTTCTCCCTCTATATTCCTGTCTCCGCCTATATCCTTCCTTTGTCCCACCCCCCTGACATCAGTCTGAGGAAGGGTCTCGACCCGAAACGTCACCCATTCCTTCTCTCCTGAGAAAGACGTACAGGTATGTAGGTTAATTGGCTGGGTAAATGTAAAAATTGTCCCTAGTGGGTGTAGGATAGTGTTAATGTACGGGGATCACTGGGCGGCACGGACTTGGAGGGCCGAAAAGGCCTGTTTCCGGCTGTATATATATGATATGATATGATTATGCCTGACCTGCTGAGTTACTCCAGCATTTTGTGAAATATTATTATTATTATTATTATGAGAAGAAGTATGTTACTTGATCCCTCAAGTGGCTGACTTCAACTCAGCATTTCCACCTGCTCTTAGTAATCTAAAATATTTACCATGGTGTAACTTTCCATTTTATTTAAACCTGTCATGTTTCAACATTTTAAAACCACAAAGTTATTTGGTAAATCCAAATCTTTAAAATGTCAGAATGACCTATATCCAGCAGATGGCAGCAATACGACTTCCGGTTCATCAATGGCACACCGTGTAGCAAAAACCTATCCACCCGTAAGCAAATATCCTTGAAGTGCATTTCAGTCAAAATGTCTCAGGGCAGTACCTAGCAAATCAGAACTGGTACAGAATGCATTCTCATTAGTAAGAGGAAAGGCCCCTGCGTCTATCCATTCCCCTCCCACTCCAAAACAAAGGCTGTGGTAGTCTGGGATACTGGTCAGAGTCCACTGTGTCAGGTCCAGTTAATATAACAGCGAGGGAAGACCAGCTGAGTTTTCTACCTGTGTTTCTTCATTGCTCGACAATAGCCCTCAGCACTACTGGGTCCAGAAAATGCTTTGTAGTCTTGCTGTTCAGACATTCCTAGATTGGTCACAGATATGGGTATGGGCTGAACAAAACTACAGTTGGGGGGAGAAAGATAAACATTAGCTTTAAGCATTATTGGAAAATGGACTAGAAAATAAATATTGTTCACATCATAATGCTCAGGGTTGCAGTAGCTGACAATATTGTTTAAAGAAATGTGGCATGGCTCACCTTTCTTGTGGGTTAAAAAGCGTGTACTCCAGATTATGTGTGGAGCCATTCTCTCTGCTTAACTTGGTTGTAAGGAGAAAGAACACCAGCTGTTGGTTTTTCAGGTGCTTCTGCAGGGTCCTGTGAAGGAGACGTTCTCGGAATGTCATGGTCTGATTTGTGTTACGTCTGAACTTATACCAACCAATAACATTCTAAGGGGGAGAAAGTACAAGTAGATTTAGATCTAGATCCAGGTTAAAAGAAAGGCGGGACAGTGTGGGAGAGCAACGTCACTTAACATTTAAAGGTTTCAGCAAGTAAGCCATTAATATCAAGGCTGTGCCATAACTACTCATTATCAAGCAGTTAACTGACTGTATCCAAGTTATCTAAAAGATAACTGCCTGCACAAATATTGCACATTAATAATAATAATAATAATAATAATAATAATATTCATTTATTGTCATTGCAACGAGTACAACGAAATTAAAAAATAGCCAATCCTGACGGTGCGTACAAACATATATGCAATAAATGCAAAAACAAATAAATACATAAATACAATTATGTTAAGTACAAAGATTTTTTAGTGTTGCCTAGTGCAAAGGTAGTGTTCAGTTCTCGTATGGCCCTGGGGTAAAAACTGTTCTTAAGTCTGTTTGTTCGGGATTTTATCGACCTGAAACGTCGACCAGAGGGCAGATGAACAAACAGACGGTGGCCGGGGTGGGATGGATCTTTTATTATTTTGCCTGCTCTACTGAGGCAGCGTAGGCTGAACAGGTGCTCCAGGGAGGGCAGTGAGCAGCCGATGATTTTCTGGGCCGTCGTGATGACCCTCTGAAGGGCCTTCCTGTCCTTTTCTGAGCAGCTGGCATACCATGTGGTTATACAGTATGCCAGCACACTCTCGATGGAGCAGCGATAGAAGGACAACATGAGCTTCTCCTGCAGGTTGGTTTTCCTGAGGATCCTCAGGAAGTGGAGTCTCTGCTGTGCCTTCTTTACTGTGGTGATGGTGTTGGTAGACCAGGTGAGATCCTCTGCGATGTGCGTACCCAGGAACCTGAAAGCTGGTACCCTTTCCACACAGACCCCATTGATGTAGAGTGGGTCGTAATCTCCACTGGTTTTCCTAAAGTCAATTATAAGTTCCTTTGTTTTGGAGGAGTTCAGGACCAGATTGTTCACTGAACACCATGCTGCCAGCCTTTGGATTTCATCCCTATAGGCTGTCTCATCTCCTTCTGAGATGAGTCCAACCACAGTCGTGTCATCCGCGAACTTGATGATGGTGTTGGTGGGATGGGTGGGGGCGCAGTCGTGAGTGTAGAGGGAGTAAAGGATGGGGCTCAACACACATATCACATAACATGTTTCAACAGATCACAAGTCAAACTCTAATCGCAAATTATCACTGTGATCTTGTTTCTTATAACCAGGGCTTACTACGGGGTTATTACGAAATGCTTATTACAAGGTCCTTGAATGGTCCTTACCCTTCCTTTGACGATGTTCTTATTTTTAATGAAAGTATAAAATGCCTTTATACCATGACATGCAGAAGAATTGAGGCGTTTGAGAATCATGGGAGAAATATCTTCCTTTCTTTTTGTGATATGCATTCTTTTTACACATGGTCTTTGTTTGCACAGATTACAGAGTACCTCAGATTGTTCCTTTGAGCCTATTTAGCCTTCGGCTAGTGGAAGTCCAGTGGCAAATGTCACAGAACTGGCATCCACTACTGCAAATTCAAGCAGCTAACTCAGGATTTTGGACATACTGCTCCAGTATCAGCACTTGGCAAACTTTTGAATAGCTGAGGAGCCCTTTTTGGGATCATAATATGAATCTAGCCTTAACATTATCTTCATTTAAATCAGAACACTGAAGCTTGCCTCTGGCAGTAAATTAAAACATTAAACTTTTCATTTTATATTGCAATAAATACACTTCTGGGCAAATTCCCAATCTCAGATGCCCAGGTAATAAATTACTATGAATTTAAATAAAATGTTAAGCACAAAGTATTGGCTAAGCTGAAAATGGAATAGGCTTGTTCACCAAAATCAGCAGCCCATAGCTGACATTTAAAAATCAAACATCATCTGAACATAGATATTAGTCTTTTTGGCACCTGGCCCATGTGCTTTAAATGTTTTTCCAAAAACTGCTAGAATACAAGGACAAGATAGTTAAAAGGAAGGTAACACTTGTTAAAGATACCAACATATAAATAACTTTATACACACCTGGACAAATTGATATTGTTGAGTGATTGAAACACCATTTTAAAATATTTAAATATAATGATAATTAATCACTAGCTCCAATTTTTCTTAATCTGGATAAGGCAAAGATACTGGTGCATTCTCATTCTTAAACCTGGCCTGTCAATTTAAGACCAACAAACAAGCTCAAGATTCAAAACCAAGCAAGGAGTTGAACTGGTTCATTTAACCTTTAGCTAGTCATGACATCCAACAGTGCATTCAATGTCATAAATTACCCTACCTGATACCATCTGCCACCAAGCCACAAACTCCTGTCAACAGTTCACCAAGCTCGAAATATTGCAAAATGCATTTGCAAAATTCAGCCATACATTTAAAATAATGAGCATTTCACAAACAGTTTATTGTGCACAAATAAATTAGTAATATTGTCAATGGGTGGCTTCATAAATACGATGTGCATATCCATGCATTTCTTCATCGAGGCACACACTTGTTTATTTTTAAAAAGCTGCACAAACTAGATAGCAACTGAATTACATTAATAAAGATACATGTTGGATGAATTGTGCAGGCCTTCAGTCCTTTGAATCTTATGAAGGATGCTTAAACAATTAAATTGGAACACATCAGCTGAAGTGTGCCAAGTGCCCATCTGCAATATACTGTATGACAGTCAACTGATGAGATGAATGTTTGAGTAGGCTCTCAATATTTTAAATAATTACAGAAATTATAAGCAAATTCAATGATAAACAGAATTGCGAAAGAGCAGCTGAGTTAAACTAGTTGCACTTTTTGTTTAGTTTCTTTTCGTTTTAATTTTTAGAAACATGCCTTGCGGCCCACCAAGTCGACACTGATTATCAATCATCCGTTCAAACTACAGTAGTCCTATGTTATCCCACTTTCCCATCCACTCCGTGCACATTAGGGGCAATTTTATAGAGGCAAATTAACCTACAAACCTGAACCTCTTGGAATTTTTTTTTTTTTAACTAGCCAGATACAACAAATTGCCATAAACAAACACAGACCATATATTCTTAAGCTAAGCGAACCTGGTAATTTCAAGCTCAGACAGGTAATAGAAATTCGACTTGCACCATGTTATGTGAAAAAGATCAATGACAACATCTTTATCTCGTGCTCTTTCTGAAATTGTGCCCCCCCCCACCACCTTGCATGAATATATAACTAAGAGGGATTTTAGAACCCATGATTATTGCTGCTACATCAATACCACTGGGAGAGATAGTCAGTGTTGGTTTAAATATCCCTGGGACCCCATCAGCCACAATTCCTTTCGCATCTTGCATCAATATTATACTAAAAGTTAAATTAGAATATACAACTTTTTTTTCCAAATTACATCGTAAAAGACTTTCATTTCATCTGCAGAATTATCAGAAAATTCTATAAAGAAAATGTGACAAATTACACAATATATAATCCGACATGAATGACTTAAAGGTCAGTCACTTGTAACTTTTCATTTGTTTGCCATTATCAATACCTTTTCCTGATTTTTCAATATTTTCTGCAATGCCGTCTTGTCCACTTCACCAGCAGCATTGTAAAAACTGTAAAAGACAGACAGGACATTAGAAACATGATTTTAATTCACAAAGTGCTATAAATCTTGGCTCCTGCTTTCTAACTGTGATTTTATATCCTATTTTGGCAGTATGCCCTCACTTACAACATTGGGACAGTTTATTTTATAATCCACTACTTTCCGTAATGACAGATTTGGCACACCAATGTGATTATGTAACACCCATTAGTGTGCAAACAGATCTTCATACCTGCAGGCTGAAGTAATTTAGTAAGTGGGCAAATAGTTGGATTAATAAAGAATTGGACCATTGGGATACAGGTCACACACGCACCCACATAACATTTCTTGAAATTTTGTCCATTACTCATACTTTCCATTGTCAAGATTCAGTAACACATTTTCATCCAGATGATGCTTTTGGAAGGTTGTACCGAGGCCTTCTCTAAAACCTTTGTTAACCTTATTACCACAGGAGGTAGCATAACTCATGTTGAACAGGTCCACTTTTAAATCATTAACAATAAATATAGCTGGACATTCAATTTTCTCTCTGTCAACACAGGTATTGTAACTTTGTGGTAATGGAACTGGATCGCAAACCTAAAGAAAAGTTCAAATCCCACCATGGAAATCTATAAAACCGAATTCAGTAAACTTAACAATCAAAGCTCTCAGATTGCTGTAAAAACCTCAATAAGTTCACTAATGTCCTGTCAATCCAACACATCTACATGACTCATTCACAAGTAATATAACTACGAATATTTAAAAATAGTACCCCTATAGTCTCTCATGCATGCTCTGCTATTCAATTAGATCTTATCTTGCCCCAAGTTCCATTTTCCTACCTGTTCTCCAAAACTCTTGCGTCAACATTAAGCTAACTTAATCCCCTCAAGGGCAACAAGGATGCACAAGGAACGTAATCCTGACCTTTCAAGAGGAAATAAAGTATTTTTAAAAACTGTTTCATCTTAAGTAACAGTACAAAAAAGCACAAAGCACTTTCCTATCTTTTTCCCCCCACTCTCTTAACTTGCTCGGCGTTCATTGACACTTAATCCTCATCACAATATTGGAAAGTCACCATGTGGATAAGAAGACAAACTCTATTGTCCAGCCCTTAAAACCTCCAAGCTTTGTTCAATAGTAAACTGATCCCTATTATATATTCACTGTCCAAGTTACGTTATCGCAGAACTGAAACAGTACAAATTAGAAACCTTCCCGTAATTTAGGATTTCATGTTTCAGGGCACAACGATGCATTCAAGTAATGAGAAGTTTCCAAAGTACTGTATTCATTTTCACCCTAGAAGTACAAGTATTCTCCACAGACTCAGTCTGAAACAGCAAACAAACTGGAACATAAAGTGAAGTACGAGTAGAGTATCCATTAACTTTCATGTATGAATCAAGTGAAAACTGACTGAGCAATTCCCACCAGAATCAAGAGATGTAAAATTCTTAGGAGTGAGAGTAGCTATCAATTGAGCTCACGTACCTGAATAGCCAGTAACATGGAATATGTTTCTGTATATCTAGAGGGGAAAAATGCACATCAAGGTTCAGAGGGGAATAATAAATTTCACATGCAATACCAACTTCCAGGAGGGAAATTGTACATAAAGATCAGGAGGGATTCATGTTTTAATTTATAAAATTGCTTCTTTAAAATGCCCTTTAAAGGCCATTCAGTTATATTCAGAGGGAGCTCAATTAATACCAGAAAATGACAAGTTATAGAATACTCTCCAGCAGTTTTGTTACTCTTCCAAATATTTTCCTTGACAAGAACATTGGCATTAATTAAATGAAAACTTTGACACTGGATAAAGATGCTCAAATGTTAGCATCATGGAAGGTCTTGTCTTTAACCATTGCCTATTCATGGAAGTAAAACAAGCCATCTCATCTAAACCAAGCAATAACTTGAAAAATGCACCTCAAATGTTTATGGCTAAATGGAAAACATTGAAATGGCATGGAAATCTGCAGAACATCCACAAACAATAAAATACCTTGATTTTTATAAGGACAATACATATAGACAAACATACAAATTAGGAATAACAGTAAACCTCTCAAACCTACCCCATCATTTAATAAGATCACCAGTCTTTTTGAACCCCTCCCACTCTGCATTCAAGCCTTCCTCTCAGTAACATTTCACCTACTTACTTATCAAGTATCCAGCTACCTCTGCTTTAAAATATTCAAAACTCTGTAAATCCCAAGGAAGGGTTCAAAAGATTAAAAATCAGAGAAATTGTTTTAAAAATGCCTCATCTCCATCTTGGATCCTCCCACAAGAGGAAACATCCTCTCTACACACACCCTGAAAAGACATCTTAAGATTTTATTTGTTTCAATCAATTTCCCCTTTAATCTTCTCCATTCAAATTAAGAGTTTAAATGTTTTTTTAAGTTTCTTTTGTTTATAGTATCTATTAAAAGATATGTTCTTCAGAGGTTCAAGCCTCAGAAATGTAATACTTTTAGCAAAATAATCTAACTGAGATAAAGATTTTCATAATTTGAGAAGTTCTTCTTGAGAATCATAACAACAGACCTGCAATTGATTTAAAGCAAACAAATATAATACCAGCATGAAGACATACCAGTTTCTTTTTGGCTCTCATCTCTAACCCATCTCTAGGTTTTCATCAATGTGAAATGTCATCAACATAGGGTAGCACATTGGCACAGCAATAGAGTTGCTGTCTCACAGCGCCAGAGACCAGAGTTCGATGCTGACCACAGATTGTAAAGTTTGTATTTTCTCCCTGTGACCACGAGTTTTCCCCAGGCGCTCTGGTTTCCTCGCACGTGCCAAAGACATACAGTTTTATAGATTAACTGGCTTCTGTAAATTGCCCTGAGTGTGCAGGATGCGAAAATGAGATAACACGAACAAGTGTACGGATGATCAATGGTTGGTGTGGACTTGGTGGCCCGAAGGTGCTGCCTCAAAAAGGCATCCAGCATCAAAGACTCACCACCGTAACCACACTCTCATTTCACTCCTGCCATCAAGAAGACAGCGTAAGAGTCTGAAAACCATGATCTCCACAATCAGAAACAGCTTAGCAACAACCATCAGGCTCTTGAACACTGCAAACAACTAAACTATGAACTATGAGCAGTCGTGGTTGCACTAGAGAGTTTGGAATTTCAATGTTATGTTTTCAGTATATATGACGATTAAACATACTTGACTCTTGATCTGCCTTTACTCCAACCGAAGCTCACTAAACTTTAATTGTCTCCCAGGCTGGCAACATCTCAAATTCCTCATGTGGTACCAAGGAACTGCGGGTGCTGGTTAATACACAGAGGACACAAAGTGCTGGAGTTAATCAGCAGGTCAGGCCGTATCTCTGGAGAACATGGGTCGAGACATTATCTAACCATGTTCTCCGGAGATGCTGCCTGAACAGCTGTGTTACACCAGCACTTTGTGTCCTTTTGTAAAATTTCTCATCCTTGCTTTCAAATTCTCCCCATGGCCTCCCACCATTCCTGATCCCTCCAAGATCAAGTCTTTCTCCAATTCTAATCTCTTGCTTATCCCCAGTTTATAGTTTTCCACCTCTAGCATCGTTCCAAGCCCAAGATTATGGGATTTGCTCTCTATTACTATATCTGCCTTTAAATCCTTTTTAATTTTTTTAGCTTCTATCATATCTCCTAATATCTTCATTGGCGCAATCTTGAACCTGTCCTTGGATGACTCTAGACATTGAACTGCATGTAGATGCTGACACTCAGGCACTATAATTGCTCATAGATGACAACACAAATAGCATTTGTAGGCTTTGTGCAGCTGCCTAGCCAAGGTCAACTAATGCAACAAAGATAAACAATTTATGTGGCTATTAATCGCAAAATACTGCGCGCACAAAGACATCAGGGATATTTAATTGTGGAATTAATTTCGTAGTCATGAGGTTATTTTTCTTTACAATGGACTCGGTACCGCGGCACGGTAGCGCAGCGGTAGAGTTGCTGCTTTACAGCGAATGCAGCGCCGGAGACTCAGGTTCGATCCTGACTACGGGTGCTGCACTGTAAGGAGTTTGTACGTTCTCCCCGTGACCTGCGTGGGTTTTCTCCGAGATCTTCGGTTTCCTCCCACACTCCAAAGACGTACAGGTATGTAGGTTAATTGGCTGGGTAAATGTAAAAATTGTCCCTAGTGGGTGTAGGATAGTGTTAATGTACGGGGATCGCTGGGCGGCACGGACTTGGTGGGCCGAAAAGGCCTGTTTCCGGCTGTATATATATGATATATGATATGATATGATATGACTCACCAAAAGTACACTCGCACTCATTACATTTAACATATTTCAATTTCATTAAGCCTCTGGTAAAAATGTACTATTATTAAACTAAAAAACAAAATTTATTCATTCATATTAAAATGCAAATAAGCCCCAATGTAAGGTTTACAAACTTACTGAATATTTTTAGCCTCTACGAGGGAATTCACACAGATGAAATATCTTACCTATAGTATTTTCAACCTCAATGTCATCCATCTGATAATCAGTAATACTATATTTTGCTTCTGATTTGATTTCACCAACAAGAAACCCTTCCTGTCAAAGGAAAACAGAACATGGATTTTATTAGTTTTCCAATATGTTATATCCTTGTTTCATTGTTAGCATATGTTATTAAAGCAATATGACCATGTTGGTATTCTCAAGAATTATACAAATGGATATTTTACATGCACTGGCCTTTAAAACAGCCCACTTATCACCTTTCACCAAGTTGCGTTTTCTGATGATCCTGAAGTAACACTTCTAATCAATCAAAATGTATTATGCAAGTACTTTTGGTAGATTGGGAGCTCATTCTTAACTACAATCGTAATTCCATACATCTTAATGACTTTAATTGAACAAACCTACACTAAAGATTGACACGAAATGCTGGAGTAACTCAGCAGGTCAGGCAGCACTGTGGGTAGAAGGAATGGGTGACGTTTCGGGTCGAGACCCTTCTTCAGACTGAGAGTCAGGGGAGAGGGAAACTAGAGATATGGAAGGGTACAAAGGGAGAGCGGGTGTTGCAGAACTCTCGTCGGAGAGAAAACTTCTTCATAGTAGGCATACCTTGAGGATATTTTCGCAGTGGAGCAGACGAAATGTGTTGGAAGGTACCATATCGATTTCAAAGTTCCTAGACCACTAACGTTGCTGCAGACTAAATTTTATTGGATGCAATGTGACCAAACAATTGTTCTATTGCCCTAAATAATGTCAGAATCAATATGTAATCTTTAAACAATGCCTTTGCAGAGAAAAAAAAAAAGTCTCTATATAATTGCCTCTCACAACCTTAAGATGTCCCAAAGAGCATTCTAACTTTTTTGTAGCGTCTAACAATTAGCACCATACATATGGTCCATATGGACATCTGGGATCGAGGGCCATAAGATGGTGGCAACTGTAATCTTTGAAACCCTTTCAGTTATATTTCATCTATTTATAACTGATAGCTCTGCTTTATCCTCGTCAAGCAAGCTAAAACACCCATTCCCTTAAGCAAAATGTAATAAAAAGGAACTGCAAATGCTGGTTTATACTAGACATGGGCACAGAATGATGAGTAACTCAGCAGGACAGGCAGCATCTCTGGAGAACATGGATAAGTGGCTTTTCAGGTTAGGACCCTTCTTTAGACTGATTCCAGTACTTTTACTATGAAAAGGACAATATCTCCAATGATATCCTAAGCTCCAATTGTCATAGGTAGCCCCAATTCATTGCATCCAAACTCATAAGGGCATGGTTGTTTTCACACAATTTGCCTGCCTTTTGCAGTGTGCAGTGTCATCAGGAAGATAAAATTAGGCTCAGATAGCTGAAGCATGGTCACCAATGTTAGGCAATTCAAATTGAGGATTGTACAAAGTCAGAATAAAAGCTCTAGTGAAGATGATGCTGTGCTCTAACAATTGGAATATTTTCGGGATGGAAAAGGTTGGAGAGAATGAATGCTTCATCTCCGAAATACCAAATCCTTACTTTAAAAAAAACTAGGGACCCTTAGTTCTAGATTTACAAGAGGAAACATCTTCGCCACATGCACCTTATGAATACCTCAGGATCTTGTGTGTTTCAATGAATTCTCTTGCACTTCAGCAGATACAAATCTAGCCCATCCTGACCTTCCTCGTATGATAACCTGACTCTTCATGCACAGCATAATCTTCATTAACTGCTTCTCCTCCAGCAACAGCTATCTCACTGGACACTTATTTTTAAATCCAATGCTGTTGTCTGTCAGGACAGGGCCAGAGCTCCAATTTCCCCTGAAGATTGTAATTATCCTTTGTTCTTCCCCTCCTGCCAGCTCCCAATTTACAGCTATTTGTGAGATGTTACTTGCATTCCCTGTGGTGAAGACTAATGCAAAATACCGGTTAAATCCCACCCCTCCCTTCTATAAAATTAGTGCATTTTAACTTTTTTTTTGGAAAACAATCTATAGAAGCTTTGATTTTATGTCGCTGAATGGCTTTATCATGCAGATTCAGTCATACAGAGCAGAAACAGGCCCTTTGCCGAAATGGTCCGATGCAACCAAAATGCCCCATCTAAGCTCGTCCCATTTGCCCACATGTCCCTCCAAATCATTCCTATCCAGGTACTTGTCCAGGTGCTTTTTAAATGCTGTTATAGCATCTGCTTCATCTACCTCCTCTGGAAGCTCATTCCATATATCCTCCGCCTCATCCAATTTTTCCTTCTTTATTTAACTTTTTATCAATATACTGTCCCGTCCTCTGACCAGCCACCTTTCTTTCTGCAAATGTGTACTTTAAGTCATATACTGTGACAGTTCTGGTTTAACACTGGATCTGATGACATAGATCTACTGATCAACCAGTTGAGGTATTGTTGTACAATGGCCAAAGAAAGACAGTGTGCATAATGGTAATTGTTGATCAAGTTAGGGCACAAGCAGAGCTTTAGTCTAAGTTTGCTATGGTGCAAAATGGCGGAACAATGGGAAAAGTGTGTTGGAATTATCAAGCCGAGGGATGGTAAAAGCAGAAGTGAAAGAGGAAACATTAGATGCAATGGTAGATGATTTATTGGGTGATGGTGTGGATTTGTAATTGAAAGTTTCATCCTGGGTCAAAAGTGACAGTAAAGAAGCAATTTCATTCTATTTCAGACAGTTATGAGGGCAAGGGATGAAGTAAATGATCCAAGAATTATTGGCAGGCCATGAAAAAAAATGGCTTCAGTTTTTCAAAAACCTAGAAAAAAGTTGCTGCTCATACATTACTGAGTATCAGACAAAGAGTAACAAAGAAATACTAAAACTATCAGACCAAAGCCTAACAGGACATCACTACAAATCTGTTTCTGTTTGGGCATAAAAAAAATTTTGCTTGGCTTTTTACAGGCAGTGGAAGATTTGATGAAAGTGGAACAAAGGACAACAGCAATGGGCCCACCTTCAACCTCAGTAAACTATCCTCATTGCAATGATGTTTCTGCAACTTCTTTCAAATGCCACATTTGCTGGGGTTTGTCAGACACGGGTATCTTAATGTCAACAGCTACTTAAAAAAACCTCCTGAGTCCATCTGGAATGTTTTTGCAATGTAGATTGTTATGAACAAAGGTTTGAAATCTAGTTTGCTGAAATGGAGCAAAGGTTTTCTTGTTTCAGACTTGGGTTCCCCAGCAATTCAGTCATCAAACGTCAGGCTGACTGTCAATTACAGCAATCAGATTTGCAGTTTCCTCTTCCTTAAGAAATCATTCAGTGACTTCTTCAGCTCTGAGGACCTCTTCATTGCGTTCAAATTTTCCCAAGAGTAATGAAAATGTCAGAATACCTATCCTTTGCCTTCTGGACAGTCACACTTTCTCATTCCGGGTCTTTTAACTCTTAACTTTGGGTTCGATCTTTTACAAGCTATCTTTCAATTTGAATTCAAGTCTTTTAGCTGGGCCTTCAAAGAAAATAAGCTAGTCTGTTATAAAGTTTCTAAGGCAATTTAGCTAAGGCAGATTGCAATATTGTCTGGGAAAGCATTATCAGATTTGTGTAGTAGTCTACAAGGGTATGTGATCTAACTATTGAACATGTGATCTGCCATGGACCTGAAGTGTACCTTAAAACCTCATTGATATGACTGTTCTTGTTTTTAAATTGTGGATGCTTTGAAAAATCCTACAATGTCATCTTCCGCACTATGTGCATTAATCTGGGGTATTTGTGTTGTAACTGTCTTCCAACTGCAATTTTTGGTGGCCTTTGTTCGGAAGTCTTTTGTTTCCCAATTTGCATGAAGATGTTGAAACAAGGAACTGCAGATGCTGGTTTACAAAAAAGACAAAGTGCTGGAATAACTCAGCAGATCAGGTAGCATCCCTGGAGAACATGGATAGATGACCTTTCAGAGTGTATATGTAACTGATGCAACGTAATGAATTTTGGAATAATTTTCATGCTAATCAATTGCTGTGCTTTATCAATTCCTGCATGTAAACAACTTTTAGCTGTAAAGAAAAATAAATTAAATTCCTTTCAAATCCTCAATAATTTAAAAAATGATTTGTGCAAGATTTGTCGGGACTCATCTTCTGAATGAAGAAGGTTCCCGACCTGAAATGTCACCCTCCATGTTCTCCAGGGATGCAGCCTAACCCACTAAGATACTGCAGCATTTTTTTTGCATAAAGATATAATTTGTCCTACGTTTGGGCACAGAAAACTTGGATGTCCAAAAGTTGCAAACATTAGAGTGCTTTGGAAATTAGAAACGTACTTCCTTGACTGACATGGAAACATTTTAGAAGAACACTGGATAGACAGCTGATTGTGACAGGCCATCATCTCAAAGCACCACAGAAGTTCCTTGGTATTATTTATCACCCACTAACTTTTTGAGTTTAGTTTAGATACAGCATGAAAACAGGGCCTTAGCCCACTGAATCCACGCCGATCATAGATCATCCGTTCACACTAGTTCTATGTTATCCCACTTTCGCACCCATTCCCTGTACACCAAGTCCTATTTTACAGAGTCCATTTGGCCTACAAACCCACGTCACAGGAAGAACATGCAAACTCCATACAGACAGCACCCAAGGTTAGGATTGAATCTAGATCGCTGACTCTACCAGCTGCACCACCTTGCTCCATTTAATTCTCCCAGTTGGAGATTGGAGGCTAAATGCATTCTATCCGATTTTTTACTAATTAGGCAGTCAGTGAACTACAAGACAATTATCAAAAGTTTCCCCAATCTTCTATTTGTGGGTTTCATATTTTTAATGGTCTGTAATGTCAAGTGATTGAAGGCTGCAGTAGTCCTTCAATTTTTGAAACACACTAATATCTCAAACTGCTCGAGAACAATCCACCTGCTGCCTCCAATCGAATTTTGTCAGCAGGATTGCTTTCTTCCTTTCCCCGATGCTCTGATTGTAAACCACAGCGCTACTATATTGGCAAGAAAGATGTCTGTCTTTTCCATAATGAATGCTTCAGACACCTTGCTATCAGGGTCTAAACTTCCCATGTGGGAAGACGACTGCAAAAAGTGGTGAAACCTGCGCAGTCCATCAAGGGTACCGATCTCCCCACTATCTAAGGGATTTACAGGAATTGCTGCCTCAAAAAGGCAGCCAACATCATCAGAGACCTACACCACCCTGGCCACACATTCATTTCACTCCTACAAGTGGGAAGAAGACACAGGAGTTTGAAAACTGTAATGTCCAGTGTTAGGAACAGCTTCTTCCCTATAGCTTTCAGGCTATTAAACACTACAGCCTCCAAATAAGCTCCGAACTACATAGACTTGGGACCACTATTGTTTTTGTCTTTTTGCACTATTGTTTGTTTGTTTGTTCCATATGTGTGTATGTAGGCATGTTTGTATGTATGTGTATGTATGTATACTGTGTGAAAGCAAACTCAATGCTGGCAATTATTTCAAGAGGGCTTGTATACAAAAACAGGGATGTAAAGTTGAAGCTCTATAATGCGCTGGTAAGGTCGCATTTGGAGTTTTGTGAGCAATTTTGGGCATCATATCTGAGGAAGGATGTGCTGGCTCTGGAGAGGGACCAGAGGAGGTTTACAAGAATGACCCAGGAATGAGTAGGTTAACCTATGATGATCGTTTGTCGGCACTGGGCCTGTCCTCGCTGGAATTTAGAAGAATGAGGGATCTAATTGAAACATGCAGAATAGTGAAAGGCTTTGATAGAGTGGATGTGGAGAGGGTGGTTCTAGTACCTCTAGGACAGAGGTCATAGCCTCAGAATTAAAGGATGTTCTTTTAGGAAGGAGATGAGGAGAAATTTATTTAGTCAGAGGGTGGTGAATCTGTGCAAATGATTTGCCACAGAAGGCTGTGGAGGCTAAGTCAGTGAATATTTAAGGCAGAGATAGATTCTTGATTAGTACAGGTGTCAGAGGTTATGGGGAGATGGCAGGGGAATGGGGTTAGGACGGAGATATAGATCAGCCATGATTGAATGGCGTAGACTTGATGGGCCGAATGGCCTAATTTTACTCCTACTCCTTATGACCCAATACTGAACTTTTCATTCATTATATTGTTTACAGAGTACTATGTTTACCACATACAAATGTGACCTTTGCGACAGAGACTATCACTCTCACATTGGTCTCTTCAGCCACAAGCGACGCTGCTCTAGCCGAGGTGTGGAGCAAGCAGCCAACTAGGATGCATCACCCATGGTCAGCCATGACTGAGGAGGGGGGGGGGGGCTAAGAAAATATTTATGTATTTTGTTGTGCTGCTGCATGTTAGAATTTCATTGTTCTGTTTGGGACATATAACAATAAAACAAGATTGACTCTTGACCATATCATATCATATCATATATATACAGCCGGAAACAGGCCTTTTCGGCCCTCCAAGTCCGTGCCGCCCAGCGATCCCCGTACATTAACACTATCCTACACCCACTAGGGACAATTTTTACATTTACCCAGCCAATTAACCTACATACCTGTACGTCTTTGGAGTGTGGGAGGAAACCGAAGATCTCGGAGAAAACCCACGCAGGTCACGGGGAGAACGTACAAACTCCTTACAGTGCAGCACCCGTAGTCAGGATCGAACCTGAGTCTCCGGCGCTGCATTCGCTGTAAAGCAGCAACTCTACCGCTGCGCTACCGTGCATAGTTTATCTTCTCCACAAAAATTCAACTCCCTGCAACTTATTTTTCACTGGCCTGCATGATTCATGGTCCCTTGTACAACTTACCAACTTCCTGATATGTGCCACCGCAAACTCTCTCCGCCTCTAGCATCAATATCGTCTGTGCCTCAAATGCATAGTGTTGCCACTCAAAGCCTGTACTTTTGACTCTTAAATACTGACCCAGACTTCTCCAAGTGCATGATTACATGGGCATCACATACACTGCTGTCAAATTTGTTGCAAGTGTAAAATTCTCAGTCTGTTGTGATGTGCCAGCACCAGGCACATTAAAGTCTGGCAATTATACCAGGTCTACATATGGTGCACCCAGTCTATGCAAAAAAAAAAATATATACCAAATGAAACCATCATTAAAGAAACTCATATACACTACAAATTAACCATTCACATATTATTTGTCTTCAGTCTCATCGGTCGGTCTACTAGTAGCAATCTCTCTGCCATCTACATGAATGGATCAGAATTCTCCTCGTCAGCTTAATAACCCACAACCTATAACAAACAATATGCCAAATGTGCAGTTTAGATAGATAGATGGCTAATTGCATCATACACATCAAGTGTAAAGGAGTAGGTAAAAGGAAGCTGGTGTAAAAAGGATGTTATAAGACTGGTGGGAGAGGGAAGAGCACAAGAGAGACCCTGTGAGGAGGTGGAGTTGGAAAGACCTCCAGGGGAGAGAGACCATTGTCACAAGAGGAACCTCTGAGGAATGGGATGGGAGAGAAGTATGTAGAAGTGAGTGGGAAAAGAACAATGAAAGTGGGATGAGGAAGGGATGGACACTTGGAAAAGTGGGATGAGGGTGGGGGGAGGAAGGGAGCATATCCTCAGGGGGTGAGGGGGGGGCTGAGGGGAGAATATGAACCCTCGGAGAAGTGGGATGGAGGGGGGAGCAGATCCTCAGTGCAGTGGGGGCAGGATGAGGGTGGTAGGAGGCAGGATGAGGGTGGTGGGAGGCAGGAAGAGTGGAGTGGGGAAGAGATGGACCCTCAGACTAGTGGGATGGGGAGAGGATGGACCCTCGGCCAAGTGGGATGGGGGAGGGAGCAGAGCCCTGGGGGGTGCGGGATGGGGGTGGGGAGGGGGGGGGGGGGGAGAGAGGGGAAGAGAGTGGAGTGGATGAACAGTCAGACTAGTGGCATTGGGAATGGGGGGGGGGGGGGGGGTCAGATCCCCAGGGTAGCGGGATGGACCCTTGGAGAAGCGGGATGGGAAGTGGAGTGGGGAGGAGATGAACCCTCAGACCAGGCAGTGGGATGGGATGGTGGGAAGTCAGATCCCCAGCCCAGGCTGCCAGGGGAGGGGGTGGGACGGAGCCGGGGAAGATGCCGGAGACCGTTACGGCGATGCAGGGAGAGGGTCCACCGGCACTGCCCGCTCCCCGCTCCCCGCTACTCACCGCGTCCGAGTCGGCGTTGGCGAGCTGGAAGGCGAGGGATCCGAACACGAAGCCGGAGACCGAGGCCCCGGACACCACGCCGCCGCCGCCGCGGGCCGCCTCCTCCTCCGCCATGGTCGCCCCTCACTGTGAGGACGAGCGCGGCAATGGCCGCCCCGCGACAGCGAACTGCGCGCTCCACACGCGGCGACGGCGGCGCGCACGTACAGCGCGCTCCACACGCGGCGACGGCGGCGCGCACGTACAGCGCGCTCCACACACGGCGGCGCGCACGTACAGCGTGCTCCACACACTGCGGCCGCGCGCACAGACAGGGCGCTCCACACGAGGCGAGAGAGGGGACGGAGGGGGGAACATAGACAAATAGGTGCAGGAGTAGGTTATTCCCGCCCATTCAAGATGATCCTGGCTGATCATCTAAAATCAGTACCCCATAATCCCTTGGTTCCTTTAGCTCTAACAGCTAAATCTAACTCTCTCTTGAATGCATCCAGCGAATTGGCCTCCACTGCCCTCTGTGGCAGAGAATTCCACAAATCCACAACTCTCTGGGTGAAAAAGCTTTTCCATATCTCAATGGTCTACCCCTTATTCTTAAACTGTGCTCCCTGGTTCAGGACTCCCCCAACATCAGGAACATTTTTCCTGCATCTAACGTGTACAACCCCTTAATGATTTTATGTGTTTCAGATCCTCTCTCATCCTTCTAAAGAGAGAGCGTGTCTGAGGTAAAGGGGCAAAGGCAGGAGAGGGCTTCAGAGAGAACGAATTTTAACTCCTCTGCCCATTCCCATACTGACCTTTCCATCCTGGGCCTCCTTCATTGCCAGGGTGAGGTCACACGCAAGCTGGAGGAACAACACTTGATGGGTCGTGTGGGTAGTTAGATTCTCTCTTATTGGAAGTGGTTTTTGCCTTAACGTGGAGTGTTGGATTCATTTGCACCATTGTGGTGGATTGTTTCACTCGCTGAGGAGTTGCAAGTGGAATTGAACTTTGTGGAATCGTTAGCAAATGTTCCCACTTCTGACTTCATGATGGTTGGAAGGTCACTGTTAAAACAGCTGAAGATGGCTGGTCTGACGCATTGGCCTGAGGAGTTCATGCAGTCATGTCCCAAGGCTGAGATGATTGAGTGCCAGAAGTGAACATCCACTTTGTAAGTGTGAGGCACAGTTCCAATCATTGTTACGTTTTCCCCTCGTTGCCGCAGATGTCAATTGATACACCTCTTATAGCTAGGACGTTTCTCTCCCCTCACCTCTCATTAGTTTAGCTTAATTTAGTTTTATTTAGAGATACAGCATGGAGGCAGGCCCCTTAGCCCACCGAGTCTGTGCTGACCACATTCACCCGTACATTAGTTCTATCATACACGCGAGAAACCATTTACAGGAGCCAATTAACCTACAGGTCTTTGGAATGTGGTAGGAAACTGGAGGGCCCAGAGGAAACCCATGCGATCTCAGGGAGAACATGCAAACCTCCAGACAGGCAGCATCCAAGGTCAGGATTGAACCCAGGTCGCTGGCTTTACCAGCTGTGCCACAAGGAAATATGAAATATGAAGCCAGGACAGTGCAATACAATTTGGGCTTCCCTCTCAGCATTTACATAGTTAAAATCCCTAATTTGCAACCTGAGAAAGAAAAACTGTTCACAATAACACCTCAGCAAACATTTATGTACACAAAAAGCTGGGGTAACTCGGCGGGACAGGCAACATCTCTGGAGAGAAGGAATGGGTGGCGTTTCAGGTCGAGACCCTGAGATGCTGCCTGTCCCGCTGAATTACTCATGCTTTTTGTATCTATCTTCAGTTTAAACCAGCATCTGCAGTCCTTTCCTACACCCTCCCCATTTAGTTATTTCTGGAACAAAGGGCTTTTGTTATGTATATCCAGGGCTCTCTGTACATAATGTCTTCTAAGTGTAAATCACTCAGAATAAAATTTGTAAAATGTTTTCCATGTAAACTGCAGTGTTAACTTTCCAACAGTGTGTGCATGGTTTTCCATCCAGGAGTAACATATTTCAAACTAATGATTAGTGTTTACCACCAATGAGCAGCGTTTGTAACAAGAATGAACAAAAACACTCCAAGATAAAAGAAAAGAAATAAAAGGAAGAATAGAAATTGCTGAGTTTTTTAAATGAGGGTAATAAATATGCAGATTTATATTTAAAACAGTGTCTGATTGAATTACAGTCATGTGTGAAGAATTGGATTTTTTTTTGTTTAAGTTTCCAAAGGAGAATGTATTGTGTTATTATATCTTTCAGTTGAGGTCTACAATAGTTCACCAATACTGAGTGTATCAAGCAAAACACCTCTTATAAGCGACAATAGTCTTCAATCATATTGCAAGCATAGTACAACCAATGAATTTAAACACACTCTTAAAGTTGTGGCAACCCACCAACATCACAGTTGCACTTCCATTCTCAGCTAACAGCCTTTTATCGCAAACACCCTCTTCAGAAAAAAACGTAAAACAAATTTACACAGGATTGATTATACAGAATGATTACACTGAATTATACAGAATGATTACACAGAATAATTGTGGATTTTAAAATGTCAATGAGAATGTGGTTATGTTTCCAGAAAATTACACATAATGCATATTTAATAACACTTAAACACTATTTAAGGAATTATGAAACATTAACATTTATGACATATATGAAACCTTAATACTTGCTTTGTTTTTATCTCATTAAGGCCACCCACTCTTGCTTGGAATTTTGCAGTTGCTTCCACAAGTCTACAAACTCTTTCCACAACTAGTCTAACTCCAACCACATTTGGTTCATGCCTTTCAGGAGTTCGATAAGAACTATGAAAATATTTTCCCTAATCAATTTCTATACATTGCATTGGAACATGAATCTTAAAGTATTATTGTTTGAACAAATATTTAGTAGAATATACATAACCCAATGATGCCAATAATAAACCAAGCCCACATTAACATTCTGATCATATTTGAAAGGCAAGTATTCTCAGTCAGTGGGACCTACCTTTGCAACCAAACATCAGCTCCTGTATCTAGTGGCTAGTTCTGATCCACCCAATCTTCTCAGCCTTTCTCTGTGCTGTAACATAAACAGGGCATTGGAAAGACTCAGTGGGTCAAGCAGCACCTCTTGACTTGAGCCCTGCATCAGCATTGAAAGGGAAGTGAAAGATTGCCAGCAATAGCCTTCTGAGGGAAGGAGGGATGGATAAGACACAGGCTGGCAGGTGATAGGATCCATTTGGGAGGGGCTGTTAGGCAGGTGGAACCTGTTGGGAGGGGGTGTACAAAGGGAGAAGAAAACTGGGTGGACTGGTGAGTGCGGGAGAGCAACACCAAGGACATAAGCAATCTGAATGATAAAAATTCAATGTAACACTATTAACATTGGGGTATGTTAGGGATTCTGCAATATAATGATGTGGTTGACATTGAAATGATGAGAAGTGGTTTAAAAAAGACAAAACTGGCGGTCCACAGTTTAATTGCAAACAGTAATCAGTTTGAAATTAAAAGGGCAGTTTTGCAAAGTAACAGTGCTGTCTGCATAACACAGAAAGCAGGAGACGGGCTGCTTAAGAAATATGATTTATAAACTGGAGCCTTTTGTTTAGTTTATTATCATATGTACTGAGGTACAGTGAAAAGTTTTGTTGTAATGCTATCCAGTCAAAGAAAAGATCACACATGATTACAAACAAGCCATCCACAGTGTACTGCTAAAGGATAAAGGGTACAACATTCCAGCATCTGCAGGCTCTATTGTTTCTATGCTGCCTTGTGCTTGGGCTTCCAATTGTCTCTCCACAAGCTTCTCTTTCCTACCTTCCTTTTTGGACTCCTTGCTCTGTTCTTTCCCTCTTATTGCTGTGGCTTCACAGCCACGACAATCAGTAGTACCTCTTACCTTGCTCCATCCCCATTGTACTTGGGACATATTGGTAACATTTTGCCTGCTTTAGTGTTGCCAAAGGGGTCTCATTTGGCTGAAGGACTCGAAAGTTAATTTTATGAAAATGTGCTTTCATTCTGCAATTCATACACGCCAGCTGTAATTTGTTTTACTCCATTCAAGAGTTTTGTAGATACCAAAAATGCCAGGCTCTGTAAACTGTTCCAGGTTTACTATACAGTAAACCTTTGTTGAAATTGACTATATGGGGGGAGGGGAGGAGGGGGGATGGCATCTGTTATTGCTGATTGTCCACTATAAACAAGTAAGGTATTGTAATTTGAATAAGTATTGTGTAAGTATTAGAAACAGATAACTACAGTTGCTGGTTAATACAATAGGACACAAATTGGTGGAGCAACTCGGTGAGTCAGGCAACATCTCTGGAGAATGTGGATAGTTGATGTTTCAGGTTGAGATACTCTCAGTCTGGAACTGGGCCTGGAATCCAGGCGGGTTGATGGCTGCAGTCTATTGGTGGCCAGGTGAGAGATGAGAATTGGCAGAGTCAATGGTTGTGACCACCGGGTGGCTGGAGTACAGTTGTCAGTGCATTAGGTGGATTTTATGGCGACTTCCTTGGTGGGAGGGAAATAGATCTGCCAACAGTCATAAAATCACAAAATAAATGAAACATGAAATTAAAGTGACGAGTGGAAAGGATTGGGGATGTGCAAAGATTGTGGAGGGGAGGGGAGTCAGTCTCAGTCCCAGTCTACCCCACGACAGAAGGGGGAGGAGTTGTAAAGTTTGATAGCAACAGGGAAGAAGGATCTTCTGTGGCATTCTGTCCTGCATCTTGATGGAACCAATCTGTTGCTGAAGATACTCCTCAGGTTGACCAGTGTGTCATGGAGGGGGTGAGCTGTATTGTCCAGGGTGCTCCACAGTTTGAGGAGCATCCTCCCCTCCATGACCATTGATATTGATAAATGCTGCAGGCTCCAATGACTCCAGCAACAATGAGCAGACATTGCTCATTGTTGCTGGAGTCTGCCAAATCTGAACCAAATCTGCTCAAACGTCAGCCACTTTTTGCCTCACATTGTGGCTACACCACTAACTGCTTTATTCAGCACTGCAAATGTACAGTTAAATTGAAAGAGGAACAACATTTAGTTCAGAATTGTGTAAACAACCAAAAAAAAGGAAATATAGCTTAAAGGTACACTGTAATCAGCTAGGATTAAAATGGATTTGAACAGTAAAAAACTACAATTACCTTCAACAAATCTGCCTTGATACAGAAATATTGGAAATGTCAGAAACGTACTGGGGGTAGTGCAGATGAAGGACCATTCAGCATTCACAAATATTTAAGAGATATGTGGATGGCTGGGATGTTGCAAATCCAAATTATCTTTTGCGTCACAATGGGCTCTGTGACAACTAGAACACGGTCATTCACTCTAACAATGACACATAGTTCCAATGAATGTGGCCTGATTTATTCAATAAACAGATGGTTTGCCTTCAATGCATATGCATTGAGTATATTATTTCCACCTTTTTGTATCATTACCATGAAGATAAACACAAATGAAATAAGTAAAGGTGAAATTTCAAGTAAAGGTGAAATTTCAAGTGAAGATATGTGCATGAGTTCACAGTAAAACAGTTTGATTTCTCAACAACAATTCTAGTTCCCCATCTAATTGACAATTCTGCTATTTCTATAAGGATATCAGTGGTTTTTGGGACAAAAGGCACACGGAGAAATCCAAGAGACCAAAAAATGACTGCCATGCAAAAGAGAAATTACTTTTCATCTCACATTTCTCAATGTTTGTTATATGTTTTGAAAGTTTTAATGACTCTTCAGAGTTGAAAGTAATATTCTTGAACATTAATATTTCTAAATAGCTCTTGAGAACGATCTTATAAAATCCAATGATAGCATGGAACTGTCACTGATAGGGCTGGTGTTAGTTGGCCTGTTTCTCTTTGAGTGAGTGGTAGTAAGCTACCATCTTGAATTCTACAGTCTGACTGTTGAAGATACCATGTGGTGATGTTCCAGGATTTTAAAATAATATTGATGATGAAACAGTGAAATATTTCCAAATCAGGATGGTTTATGAGAGATGTGGTTGATCTTGGAGTTCCTATGTGTCTGGTGCCATTGCCCTTCTTGGTGGCAGAGCTTGTTGGTTTCCAAGGTGCTGCAGATGAATCCAAGGTCAACACAGAGCCAACCTTGCAGCATTGATAGTGGAGTGATGAGTTAGGAGAGGACGGCAGGGGAAGAGAAAATTCATTCTGTCCTTCCATCACAGTGCGGAAGTGACTGGAGGAGACTCACTGTGATAGATGTTTCTTTTTGTTTGGTGTTGGCTTATGATTGTGTGTGTTATTGCTTATTTTTATTGCTCTTATTGTTGGACTGTGGGTAATCTTTCATTTCACTGCACATTTATGTGTATGTGACAAATAAACTTGACTATTGACGACTAAACCCAAAACATAATTTAGAGATAGACAATAGGTGCAGGAGTAGGCCATTCGGCCCTTCGAGCCAGCACTGCCATTCAATGTGATCATGGCTGATCATTCTCAATCAGTACCCCGTTCCTGCCTTCTCCCCATACCCCCTGACTCCACTATCATTAAGAGCTCTATCTAACTCTCTCTTGAAAGCATCCAGAGAATTGGCCTCCGTTGCCTTCTGAGGCAGCGAATTCCACAGATTTACAACTCTCTGACTGAAAACATTTTTCCTCGTCTCAGTTCTAAATGGCCTCCCCTTATTCTTAAACTGTGGCCCCTTGTTCTGGACTCCCCCAACATTGGGAACATGTTTCCTGCCTCTAACGTGTCCAATCCCTTAATAATCTTATATGTTTCAATAAGATCCCCTCTCATCCTTCTAAATTCCAGTGTATACAAGCCCAGTCGCTCCAGTCTTTCTATAGAATGGAAATGGTCTCTTGGACTTTACAAGTCCACACTGAAAAATCGATCATCTCGTTCACAGCAGTTTTATCTTCTCCCACTTTCTCACCCACTCCCGACACACTGGGGACAATTTGCAGAGGCGATTTTAAATGCAAACCCACACATCTTTGCAATATGGGAGGAATCCCACACGGTTACAGGGAGAAAGTGCAAACTCCATACAGACAGCATCCAAGGTCAGAATCAAATTTGGTTCTCTGGCACCGTGAGGCAGCAGCTCTACCAGCTGCACCCAAACTTACTACAAGAATTTATTCACAAAATGCTGGAGTAACTCAGCAGGTCAGGCAGCATCTCGGGAGAGAAGGAATGGGTGACGTTTCAGGTCGAGACCCTTCTTCAGACTTCAACGAGACTTTTGCTACAAGAATTGATGTGCTCCACTACTCTGGATCTATACTTCCAAGGGAAATTAGGAGCTGGCATTCAAAAGAGAGTTAGATAGAGCTCTTCGGACTAGCGGAATCAAAGGTTATGGGGAAAAGGCAGGAACGGGGAACTGATTGTGGATGATCAGCCATGATCACATTGAATGGCGGTGCTGACTTGAAGGGCCAAATGGCCTACTCCTGCACCTATGTATCTATGTATCTATGTAAATGATGATCTTCCCAGCGAAAAGCAAAAAGTGAAGAAATGTAATTCGATTTTTTGAACATTTTGTTTTGAAATGTCTCTTCATTTTTGTTTTTCATTGGGCGACAGGGAAACATAATTAAGATTTAGTTATGTTTCATCAGGGTAGGATTTTGCCTTTATTTGGCATCAGACCAGATTCTGATAAATAGAAACATGATGGATACTTTACGTGAATATATGACAACACGTTTGATGGTGTTGGAAGGAGAAATAAAATGTTGGCTAGGCATCTTGGTGCCAGAGGATCTCTGTTTAATACTTTAAAGAATTGTTCCCCACACTTACTCCACACTTGTGATTTGATTTTTAACTGTTGCTGCATCAAAATATAGCACTCTCTTCACACTGCATTGTGATAAGTATAGATATATCTAAATACAAGGTACAATCAATCCAAATGTTTCAAAGTTATGGCGACAATGTGTTTATTTTCTCTCTCTAAAAACATTGAAAACAAAGACCTAAACTCCCCTTTAGTCCCAAGATACATTGACTAAGGCACTAGGATAAAATGTGGGCGGTTTGGTTAATTAATTCTCGGATCTGCAAGAGTGCAAACAAAATTCGCAGGAAAACAAAAGTCAGAGGGACAGAACAAGGAGTTGTAAAGCACCGAGTAAACCCAACGGAGACTGGCTGCAACGGACGAGGGAGGGTTCGTCGGTCCCGAAAGACGGTCCGCTCGCACCCCGGTTCCCAGCCCAGCCCAGCCCGAGCCGCCTCGTATCGCGGGAGGGACGGGAAACAACCGAGCTGTGAGTTCCGGATGGGCGGAGTAAGAAGCGGATGAACTCTGGACTCGAGCAAACGCGGAGAAGAGTTATAATCTACTGAATAGAAACCGTCCCGCACTGGGAGTGAACGGGAGGAGGTGAGTTGGTGGGGGTAGGGGGTAGGGGGTAGGGGTGGTTGTAGGGGTGGTTGTAGGGGTAGGGGTGGGGGTGGTTGTAGGGGTGGTTGTAGGGGTAGGGGTAGGGGTGGTTGTAGGGGTGGTTGTAGGGGTAGGGGTGGTTGTAGGGGTAGGGGTGGGGGTGGTTGTAGGGGTGGGGGTGGTTGTAGGGGTGGGGGTAGGGGTAGGGGTGGTTGTAGGGGTGGGGGTGGTTGTAGGGGTGGGGGTGGGGGTAGGGGTGGTTGTAGGGGTAGGGGTGGGAGTAGGGGTTGGGGTGGCGGTGGGGGTGGGGGTAAGGGTGGTTGTAGGGGTAGGGGTAGGGGTGGTTGTAGGGGTGGGGGTGGGGGTAGGGGTGGGGGTGGGGGTAGGGGTGGTTGCAGGGGTAGGGGTGGGGGTGGTTGTAGGGGTAGGGGTGGGGGTAGTGGTAGGGGTGGGGGTAGGGGTGGGGGTGGGGGTAGGGGTAGGGGTAGGGGTGGTTGTAGGGGTAGGGATGGGGGTATGGGTGGGGGTAGGGGTGGGGGTAGGGGTAGGGGTTGGGGTAGGGGTGGTGGTAGGGCTAGGGGTTGGGCTAGGGGTTGGGGTAGGGGTGGGGGTAGGGGTGGGGGTAGGGGTTGGGGTGGGGGTTGGGGTAGGGGTTGGGGTAGGGGTGGGGGTTGGGGTAGGGGTGGGGGTAGGGGTGGGGGTGGGAGCAGGACAGCCCGGAGCGTGGGGCAAGACCAACCCAGGATCCGGAGTGAGAAGTAGAAGCGCAAAACACGAGCCAGAGCCGAAGCTTCCTCTGTGCGACCTGTTCTTGGGCTCATGTGGCTTTTAAGTTGGATGGTGCAACCACTAGCCATGGACGTTGGGCAGCTAGCTGTCAGGGTTCCCAGCCCCGCAGTGCTGTATCTGTCAGTGTTGCTGTGGAAGAGTCGAGGACTGAGTGGTAGATTCCTCAATCCACCCTCCTCACTTGGCTGGGCTGGTAGTGAGTGTACACCCAGTCCACAATCCCTGCTGATGAGAGTGAGACCCAGTATTCCTTGAAATCTTTGACCAAGATTTAGATCCAATCTAAGTTTTAGTTTTATTCAACACTGGATGTGGTCTGATATTGGTGATTTGGGATATTTTGCTGCTTGGAAGGTGCTGTATAGTTGCGAGTCTGCAGGGATGTCTGGAACATTAAACCTGTTTCATTTGTGTGTGCAGGAATGTGACCCATTGCTGGTGGTCTGCAACTTGCCTTTAATTTGTGCGATCATCGAGGCAGGGCATCTGCACACCCTGGCAGCAGGGAGCGACTGTCGATGGAGGAGTTTTGGGAACTTGCATTGAGGGTGCTGTTAATGTGGCTCATCCTGGGGATCACTCTCATTATGCTGCCTGCCATGTTTGGTGTTTCATTGGGAATAACAGAAATTTATATGAAGATTCTGGTCAAGACACTTGAGGTAAGCGGTTTTGTTCGATAAGAAGTACTTTGAAGATCACGTTTAGTTGAGTTTAATGTATTGTCACGTGTACCGAGGCACAGTGAAAAACTTTTGTTGCATGTTAACCAGTCAGCGGAAAGACAATACATGATCATCAAAACATCGAAGGCGATTTGGTTCTTTATGCCTGCTGATCTATGACCTAACTCTATAGACCCAAATTTGCCCCCTATACTTTGATGCCTTTTCATTAACAAAGTCTGTTAATTCAAAAGTTATAGTAGAAGTTGGCCATTCGACTCATCGAGTCTACTCTGCCATTCAATCATGGCTGATCCTCTGCCTCCTAATCCCATTTTCTTGTGTTTTCCCCATAACCCTTGACACCCGTTCTAATCAAGAATTTGTCATTCTCTGCCTTAAAACTATCCACTGACAGTCTCCTCAGCCCTCTGTGGCAATGAGTTCCACAGATTAACTACCCTCTGACTAAAGAAGTTCCTCCTCACCTCCTTTCGAAAAGAGTGCTCTTTAATTCTGAGGCTATGATCTCTGGTCCTAGACTCTCCCACCAGTGGAAGCATCCTTTCCACATCCAATCTATCTATGCCTTTCATTATTCTGTAAGTTTCAATGAGGCCCCCCTCAACCTTCTAAACTCCAACAAGTAGAGGCCCTGTGCTGTCAAATGCTCATCATATGCTAATCCACTCATTCCTGGTCTTGTAAACCTCTTCTGGACCCTCTACAGAAGAGGGCCTCCCTCCTCAAATATGGGGCCCATATCTCGACTCTACTATTAATCTCACCTTTACTATTTACAATTGACCTAGCCATTTATAGAGTAGTAATATATAATCTAAAACCAAATTCCTAATTCTGGACTCCCTAACAAGATCAAATGCAGGCAGGTGGGACAAGTATTGATGGGGCATCCTAGGTGGCAAGGACAAGTTGAGCCGAAGGGCCTTTTTCTGTGCTGTATGACTGGATGAGGTTAGATGCGGAGCGGTGGCGCAGCGGTAGAGTTGCTGTCTTACAGCGAATGCAGCGCCTGAGACTCATCGATCCTGTCTACGGGCGCTGTCGGTACGGAGTTTGTACGTTCTCCCCGTGACCTGCATGGGTTTTCTCCGAGATCTTCGGTTTCCTCCCACACTCCAAAGACGTACAGGTTTGTAGGTTAATAGACAATAGACAATAGGTGCAGGAGGAGGCCATTCGGCCCTTCGAGCCAGCATTGACTGGATAAAATGTAAAAATTGTCCCTCGTGTGTGTAGGATATTGTGCGGGGATCGCTGGGCGGCACGGACCCGGTGGGCCGAAGAGTCTGTTTCCGCGCTGTATCTCTAAATCTAAAAAAAATCTAAAAAAATCATTCCCCTCTGCATATTCAGTTCACTTTGAAGTCTTAATCAAATTATTCATTATTTAAATACCTGGTGATACAATCCCAGTTTGTGTAACTTTTCATAATTCAACCAAAGATAAATTTACGCTGCACACCCCCAAGACCAATGTGATCCTTTTTGCGGTGACTTGAATAAAACGATCTGCTGTAGATACAGCTTAATAAAGGCTCTGTGTAGCTGTAACATATTTAAAAAAATACATTTAAAAGACATTTAGAAACATGGATATGAGGTTTAGAGGGATACGGGTCAAATGCAGGCTCGTGGGACAAGTATTGATGGGGCATCCTAGGTGGCATGGCCTATTTGAGCTGAAGGGCCTTTTTCTGTGCTGTATGACTGGATGAGGTTAGAGGAGGTGCACGTGAACCTCTGCCTCACCTGGTAGGACTTTGGTCTGATGGTCATACTTTGCTGTGTTGCAGATTTCAAGGTTGTTGGCGAACGTTCTCTTAACCGCCTTGTGTCAAGAAAGTGTCAATCAGTCAGGCTGGTCAACATCTGGCCATGCGTGTGGATGTTGGCTGATAACTGATCCGTGTTATGATGATGTGCCGCCCTCCTTTCAATTTGACCCTTGGTTATTCCTTCACTCAATATGTTAACTCTCCCACCTCCCACATTTTGCAATCTCTTCCATCACATCCTTCCTCGTCCTACTGTATTCCTTTTGATGTTTTGTGAATAGGTAGACCAAAAGAGAACAAAAATGTGGGAAAGCATGTTGGGACAAGCTGGTTGAAGTAGTTCTACATTTGTCTCTTCTTGTCGCATCTGCTTGGGCTTTATTCCCATTTTAGTTATTTTAGTTTAGAGATACAGCTTGGAAAGAGGCCCACCGAGTCCGCGCCGACCAGCGATCCCCACACACTCACGCTATCCTACACACACACTATGGACACTATAGCTAATTAACCTACAAACATGTACATCTTTGGCATGTGGGGGTAAACCGGAGAAAACCCACAGGGTCTAAATCTTTACAGACAAGCACCCGAAGTCAGGATGAACCCAGTTCTCTGGCACAGTAAGGCAGCAACTCTACTGCTGCGCCACCGTGCCACCAATGTATTCTTATTTCTATTCCGTTAAAATCAAAATCTTTCCAGAGTAGCTATTTCTTTCAGAGCCTCCTAGAACACAGGTTGATACTGAGATATAGTTTAAGCTTTGTCTGTTATTTTTCGTAAAATTACATTTCAATCTTTCAGTGTTTTGAACACTCAGGGGAAAAGACCTTGATAAATCTTGCTGTACTTTTTTTTCTTGACACATTGGCAGCTCATTTTAAACTTTCATTGCAGGGCTCAGGGCTGGTAAACAAAGCATTTAACTACTACCTAATCACATGTGGTCGCCCCCTTTGTTGCGAGAGAGCAATAAGGAAGTGGGTTGTAATTTTTTG
Organism: Rhinoraja longicauda; assembly: GCF_053455715.1. Taxonomy (NCBI): domain Eukaryota; kingdom Metazoa; phylum Chordata; class Chondrichthyes; order Rajiformes; family Arhynchobatidae; genus Rhinoraja; species Rhinoraja longicauda. The sequence continues at coordinate 105,870,476 of NC_135953.1, forward strand.
AGTAATATTTGGTAAGGCAATGACTCAGATTGAGTTAAACTGTAGATTGCTTTGTGTTAAAGTCCAATAAAGCACTGAAGTTGCAATACATTTAGTTCATTATGTGGCACAAATTAGAACATAGAATATAGAACAGTACAGCACAAGAACAGGACATTTACCCGACAATATCTGAGCCGAACATGATGCCAAGACCATCTCTTTTCTACATAATCCATATCCCTTCACTCACTACATATCCATATGCCTATCGCAAAGCTTCTTATATACCACTATCATATCCAGTTCAACTACCAACCCTATCAGTGGGTGACAGGCACTCATCACCCTCTGTGTAAAAAACGTTGCCTTGCACATCTCCTTTAACCATTGCCCCACTCATCTTAAAGCTATGCTGTTTAGTGTCTGATTTATTTTATTCTCGATATTGGTACTTTAAAACTTCTTGAAAAGAAAGCTGCAACAAGATAAAAGGGCAAATTGGAGAGTGTACGGATCCTCGAACATTAGCAAACATGCCATTCCCAACTAACATCCACCATGCAAATGCAAACATCAACTCTCCCATTCCCATCAGACACAAGCAAACGTGAAAAGGTCACCTACTCCACTCCTCTCACACATCCATTCATTCCCATTTCTCCACACTTGCCTGCCATCAAATCACTACACCGACACGCTTCCCAACCACTCTCGGTTACTTCCAGAACTGGTGTAAGGAAGATCATTTGTAGCCGATTAGCCTGTCGTGAAGATGTGACACAAAGTGCTAGAGTAACTGAGCGGGTCAGGCATCATGCTGAGAGAACATGGATAGGTGACATTTTGGGTCGGGACCCTTCTTGGAGAACCTTGAAGGAGGGTCCCAACATGAAACCTATCCATGTTCTCCAGGGACGCTGCCTGATCTGCTGAGTTACTCCAGCACTTGGTGTGTCTCATTTTTTTTAGTAAATTAGCATCTATAATTCCTTGTCTCTACATTGTGAAGATGTAGTTGGGATTTGTGCTTTGGGGTGCGAATCATGCATAGTGTGGTATAGGAATGTCTTGCTGCAATCTGAGGGACTGGGGACTGATGGACTTGTTCTGATCTAAGTGCTGTTTGCATCTTTTTAGTGGGCCACTCGGAAAATCCAGAAGAAAGCCCGGGAGAAGCCAGGTCATCCCTTCTCTCCATCCAATGGTGAGTATTATTTTCACTCTGAGCCATTAATAGCGGGGTGGCAAAAAGGACACAAAATGCAGAGTTTTAGGATAACTTTTTTTAAATACAAATTTTCTAATAAGGTGTCCTTTATTTGACACGCATCTCCTAGTCATACTTTTTTAAAATATATCCTTCCACAAGTATGAATAGTGCAGTTCATAAAACATTAATATCTTGGGTCCACTGTATATATTTGTCAAATGCCCTGTGAAAATGGCAGAATTGTAATCTTTGAATATCCTTGGAAAGTTTAGAGGTCTGAGGAACAGCCTTGGGTCGTGTCAGTTTTTAAATGATAGTCTAATATATTAGGGGGATTCATAGGGAGTGTTAGCAATGCAGCGGAGCAGTGGTGGAGGACACCAAAGGCCAGGTTGACCCTGCAAAGTCACCAGGACAACTGCTTCTTCATGGTCAGGTCAAGAACCCTGCACTTACACACTGGGACTTCAAAATGGCGTCAGGATGTATAGTGATACTTGGACTGAACTGTATACAGAAATGAATTTCACTGTACCTCGGTACATGTGACTAATAAAGTACCATTGAACCATTGAAAAGTGGTGCATTTTGTTGTATGTTATTGCAACGTTATCTCCATGTTAGGAATAAATCTCGGTGAATGGAAACTGTCCTTCCTTGGCCCTGTTCATATTTTTATGTGTAATTTAGACTACCGGTTGTAGCATTGAAATATATACATGTTGGTGAGTTTGTGCTTCAGGCAGTGGATCTCTCTAGCTTTGTAGTACCCCACAGGTTAGGCAATGTAGACCATACTTCCAGTTGACAAGCTGGGACCCAGATCGGCTGAAACTATATAATTAAATTCACTTCCCGAGTACCTGGTAAGTAGCTTTCAGGGTCTCCCGAGCCATTTGTGCCGTCTTACTTCCAATTCAATAGTACCAGTGAAGTAATACTAACGTGAATCACTTTAGTGGTGCATCATCGGCATGCACCAAGCTAAGGAGGAAACTCTAAGTACAACTCGACTTAAGTTGTACCTTGAACTGCATAGGCAAATATGATCGGATAGGTTTGTATTCAGTTTTCTGTATGGATAGTTTAGTTCATTATTGTCACACGCACCGAAGTACAGGGGAAAGCTTTTGTTTGTGTGCTGTCCAGTCAGAGAAAAGACTATACTTGAATACAATGATGCCGTCCACAGTGCACAGATAAAGGTTAAAGGGTAGAACGTTTAGTGCAAAGATATAACATTGAAGTCTGATAAAGTCCGATTAAAGATAGTTCAAAGGTCTCCATTGACGTAGATGGGAGGTCAGGACTGTACGGTTGAGTGATAACAGCTGAAAGGAAACTGTCCCTGAATCTGGAGGTGTGCATTTTCAAACCTCTGCACCTCTTGCCTGATGGGAGAGCGGACAAGACGGAGTGGGTGGGGTGAGACTCGTCCTTGATTATGCCGGCGGCATTGCTGAGGCAGTGTGAAGTGTATCTTGACTCAATGGAAGTCAAGATTCAAGATTCAAGATATCTTTATTTGTCATCCAAAAAACAAGTTTTTTGGACGAAATTTCGTCACCCACAGTCCAACAATAAGAGCAATAAAATAAGCAAATTACACAACCCCAACCAACACAAAACCCCCCAAAAAGAAACATCCATCACAGTCCTCCAGTCCCCTCCTCACTGTGATGGAAGGCCAGAATGTCTTTTCTCTTCCCCTGCCGTCTTCTCCTGCGGTCAGGCTGTTGTCGTTGCCATGTTCCAGGCTGCGCCGGACGGTGAAATGTCCGCAACGGGCCGACCCAAGCCCCGCTGTAAGTCGGGGCGGTCGGGGCTCCCGACATTGAAGCCCCCGCCGAGCAGAGAAAATCCCGTGGCCTATTTCAGGCCGCGCCGGACGGTGAAATGTCCGCGGCGGGCCGACCCAAGCCCCGCGATCCGGGGCGGGCGAACACGCTGCCGCTGCCGGAGCTCCCGATGTCGGCATCCACGCAGCCCGAGCCTAAGGCGAGTCGCAGCCGCTCCCGCAGCCTCCGAGAACGGCCGGCTCCGCTGATGGTGAGTCTGGTCCGCGGGCTCTGCGAACCAGAGCCCTGGAGGCCGCCAGCTCCAGGAGTTTGGCCGATGGTAGGCCGCAGCAGGAACGGAGACCCGACCTAGAAAACAAAGGTCGGGTCTCCGTTCGGAAGGGACAAATATACAATTTTACAGTTCCTCCCTCCCCCCCACACACACACATAGTACACAACCACAAAAACACGACATCACATTTACAATTAAGACAAAATCCCCCAACAAAAACACAAAGACAAACGGACTGCAGGTAAGCCGCAGCTGCTAGGGCAGCGCCGCCATCAGATTGGTTTGTGTGATGATCTGGACCAGGGGCCTCGAAACTTTTCAGCATGAGGGCCACATTATATATTTGGCACAATTTTGCGAGTCATAGGAAAAAATAAAGAAATGTCTGTTTTATAAATTAAATGAGGTTTATATGGCAACAAATAAATAATATTTAATTTTTTAAAAGGCCTTAAAATATTGGAATATATTTCTACTGTGGGTATAGAATTATTTATAAAACAGAAAAAATACAGTGACCACCAGTGGGCATGCAGACAGTATAGAAATATATATAATGGTGGAGTGACCACATGTGTCACCATCGCAGTGACTCACGGGTGGGCACTCCGCTAAGAAATCATTAAAATTAAAAATTATTATTAAGTCGGCAGCTGCATGCAAACCCTCAACTTGATAGCCTACCTGACGTGTAAGTTGGGAAACTGTCGAGGCCGGCCCTGAAGACCGGAGATCCGAGGAGGAGAGAGCCGCTGGAGACGACGGACACGATGAGTGGGCCAGTAGGAAAGGGGTAATGCCTTCAGTGCCTGCAAGGTCGGCTGCAGAAGGCGTTTCCCCCGGGACACACAAAATATGGTGGTGACTCGTGCACGTGTGATCTGTGCTAAAAAAAATCCACTCTGCAGTGCACACGTGACAATAAACCGCCATTCATATAGGCCGCTAAAAAAAAGTTCCCACGCTACAACAGAACCCGCAGCACGGAACGTGCTAGCTGCAGGCCAGATAAAATCTCGTGGCGGGTCGGATGTGGTCCGTGGGCCACAGTTTGGACACAGAAAGGAACTATCAACATTGAAAGAGAGACCTTAAAGTGTATGTAGTTTTACAGAACAGAGGCTAATGGGCTGATTTGTGCTACATGTATCACACAGCAAATATTTTCAAAACCAGTCTAATTGAAAGGAAGTTGAGATGATTCTGCTCCTGTTTGCTGCTGTAAAAATCTACCAAACCTTCTTGACTGGTTGTTCTTGAACAAGTATGGGAATCATAATGTGGCATCAATTTTATCTTGTGCAAGACAGCACCTTGCTAGTTAATCTATCATCCGCACTTCTTCATTTGATTTTAAAATATGTACTGTCTTGATTGCATCTTTGTCTTTGATAAGCAAGACAGAACCCTTCTATGTCTTTCAAGCATTTTCCGAGACACATTGCACTTTGTTGTCCTTTCTTTCTGAGCTTGTTTGTATTTTCCTAGGAAATTGTTACAGTGTGGGTGGAACAACAGGTTCAGCCAGTTTCACAAGAAATGGATGAGCAGAGTGCATAGACATACACAAGCCTTTGATTTAATTGAGTTAGTGCAGTGAGCTTTACTCTGTGCTGTTGCTAGTGAGGGTGACCTGTGCCCTAAGGGTATGTAAGTGGACAAGTGACCGAAGACCGTGAGTTCAGATTTTATCAATGCGTTCGAGAGTTTGAATGGGAAAAGAAATGAAGGGCAGCCATAAAGCTAATGGACAAACCTGACTGATTCACTGCTGTGTTTCAGGGAAAGAAATCTAGCCTGATCCAGCCCTCACAGCACTCTAGCTCGACAGCCTAACTGCCACCCCAATCCCCAGAGTTTAAGAATAAGGGGTAGGCCATTTAGAACGGAGATGAGGAAGAACTTTTTCAGTCAGAGAGTGGTGAAGGTGTGGAATTCTCTGCCTCAGAAGGCAGTGGAGGCCAGTTCGTTGGATGCTTTCAAGAGAGAGCTGGATAGAGCTCTTAAGGATAGCGGAGTGAGGGGGTATGGGGAGAAGGCAGGAACGGGGTACTGATTGAGAGTGATCAGCCATGATCGCATTGAATGGCGGTGCTCGCTCGAAGGGCTGAATGGCCTCCTCCTGCACCTATTGTCTATTGTCTATTAAGTGTCCGTTCCTCAACTACCATCTCTGGCAGCTTGTTCAAAATACTCGCCACATCTCTCTGGAAAAGCTGCCCCCGAGGTTCCCATTACAACTTTCCCCTCTCACCTTGCACCTACATCCTGTGGATTTGGTTGCCCTACCCTGAGTAAAAGACACTGTCATTGAGTTTGAGGAGCATACAACATAGGCTAATACTTTATAGGTTAATACATAAGGCTAATGCATTCCCCTCCCCTTCTCAGTGTTTGGGCAAACACATTTTCATGATGCAAATGTAGCTCTTCTCTGGTGCTTCCCATTGTATGTTTTGCCTTCTCAAACTTGTTTTCTTTGTTGCCTGTCCTCCCACTTCTCCTTAGTATGCAAACATATTTGACCTGGGGCTCTCTGATTTATTTTCACGTGCATTTTATCAGAGTACCATAATATTCTTTGTTGTCTTCCAGAAATTATTGAGAAACGTGACAAAGGCTCCCTGGAGGAAGAGATCACAGAACTGAGACGATATTCAAATAGAAACCAGGCTGTTCCTGAGGGGGACTTTAATCTCTCTGATGTTTTCTACTTCTCGAAGAAGGGATTTGAGGACATTGTGGAGGATGAAGTGACCACTCGGTTCAGCTCAGAAGAGTTAGTCTTGTGGAACCTATTAACGAGAACCAACAGGAACTTTCAGCATATCAGCGTCCGAGTGACCATACTCTGGGGTCTGGGAGTTGCGTTTCGATATGGGGTCCTCCTGCCTCTGCGGTAAGTGCAAAGGAAACTAGTCAGGGTGTCCAAAGGTTTTGTGCGGTTCTTCAAAGCAGAAGATCACAGTCAGTGAATGCAATTCAACAACTCCTGAACTTTCTATTTGAATAGCAACATCAATATGGCAAGAACAACCCAAGTTGGATAGAGTGGATTGAAAGAGTCAAGGAATCAGGCAGCACAGAAACAGGCCCCATGACCCATCTTGTCCATGGTGACCAAGATGCCCCATCTGCACTAGATAGGTGCAAGAGTAGGCCATTGCACATATCCTTCTAAACCTTTCCTATCCATGTACATGTCCAAAGGTCCTTTAAATGTTGTCATTATACATGTTTCACTCTTTGGCAGCTCGTTCCTTACACCCACCATATCTGTGTGAAACAGTTGCCTCGTGTTCCTATGAAATCCTTCCACTTTCACCTTGCCGATACCCTCTAGTTCTTGATTCACCGACCCTGGGAAAAAGACCCTGTGCATTCATCCAATCTATTCCCCTTATAATGTTATACACCTCTATAAAATCACCCCTCAGCCTCTTGTCTTAAGAATAAAGTCCTAGTCTGCCCATTGCCTCCCTATAGCTTAGGCACTCAAGTTCTGACAACATTGAAACATAGAAGATAGGTGCAAGAGTAGGCCATTCAGCCCTTCGGACCAGCACCGCCATTCAATATGATCATGGCTGATCATCCAAAATCCATACCCTGTTCCGGCTTTTTCCTCATATCCCTTGATTCCCTTAGCCTGAAGAGCTAAATCTAACTCTCTTTTGAAAACATCTAGTGAATTGGCCTCCGCTGCCTTCTGTGGCAGAGAATTCCACAGATTCACAACTCTCTGAGTGAAAAAGTTTTTCTCATCTCAGTACTGAATGGCCTACCCCTTATTCTTAAACTGTGACCCCTGGTTCTGGACTCCCCCAACATCGGAAACATTTTTCCTGCATCTACCCAGTCCAATCGTCTAAGAATTTTATATGTTTCGATAAGACCGCCTCTCATTGTTCTAAATTCCAGCGAATACAAGCCCATTCTTCCCATTCTTCCATCATACGTCAGTCCCGCCATTCCCTCATCGAAATTGTTAATATATGTTGTAAACAACTGGGGTCCCAGCACCGAGCCTTGCAGCACCCCACCAATCACTGCCTGCCATTCTGAAAAGGACCCGTTATTTCCTACTCTGTGCTTCCTGTCTGCCAACCAGTTCTCTATCCATGTCAATACCCTACCCCCAATACAATATACTCTGATTTTGCACACTGATCTCTTGTGTAGGTCTTTGTCAAAGCCTTTTTGAAAGTCCAGATACACCACGTCCACTGGCTCTCCCTTATCCATTCTATTTGTTACATCCTCAAAAAATTCCAAAAGATTAGTCAAGCATGATTTCCCCTTCTTAAATCCATGCTGACTTTGACCGATCCCATCACTGCATTCCAAATGCGCTGCTATACCATCTTTAATATTCGACTCGAGCATCTTCCCCACTACCGATGTAAGGCTAACTGGTCTATAATTCCCTGTTTTCTCTCTCCCTCCTTTCTTAAAAAGTGGAGTTACATTGGCTACCCTGCAGTCCACAGGAATTGATCCAGAGTCGAGAGAACATTGAAAAATGATCACCATTGCATCCACAATTTCTCGGGCCACCTCCTTGAGTACTCTGGGATGCAGACCATCAGGCCCTGGGGATTTATCTGCCTTCAGTCCCAACAGTTTACCTAACGCCATTTTCTGACTAATGTGGATTCCCTTCAGTTCCTCTGTCCCACTAGATCCTCAGTCCCCCAGTATTTCCAGGAGATTGTTTGCGTCTTCCTTAGTGAAGACAGAACCAAAATACTCGTTTAACTGTTCTGCCATTTCCTTGTTTCCCATTATAAATTCACCTGTCTCTGACTGTAAGGGACCTACATTTGTCTTCACTAGTAATCTTTTCCTTTTTACATTCCTAAATAAACTTTTACAGTCAGTTTTTATATTCCCCGCAAGCTTTCTTTCATGCTCTTTTCCCCCCCTCTGTCCCCCTTTGTCCTCATCTGTGGAGTTCAAAATTTCTCCCAGTCCTCTGGTTTGCTGCTTCTACTGGCCAATTTATATGCCTCTTCCTTGGTTTTAAAACTATTCTTGACTTCCCTCGTCGGTCACGGTTGAGCCGCCTTTCCAGTTTTATTTTTTCACTAGACAGGGATGAACAATTTCTGGAGTTCATCCATGCGGTCTTTAAATCTTCGCCATTGCATCTCCACTGTCAACCGTGTAAATAAGTATAATTTGCCAGCTATCCTAGCCAATTCCCATCTCATACCTTCAAAGTCTCCTTTATTCAAGTTCAGGACCCAGGTCTTTGAATTAACTGTGTCACTCTCCATCCTAATGCAGTATTCCACCATGTTATGGTCACTGTTGCCCAAGGGGCCTTGCACAACAAGATCGCTAACTAATTCTTCCTCATTACACAATACCCATATTGGTTTAAAAACCCATCCCGTATACATTCCAGGAAATCCTCCTCCTCAGCACTGTTACCAATTTGGTTGGCCCAATCTATATGTAGATTAAAGTCACCAATGATAACCGCTGTACCTTTGCTACACGTATCCCTAATTTCCTGCTTGATGCTATCCCCAACCTCCCTACTGTTGTTTGGTGGTCTGTATACAACTCCAATAAATGTTTTCTGCCCTTGGCTATTTCGCAGTTGTACCCATACTGATTCTACAGCATCCAGGCTAATGTCTCTCCTTGCTATTGCATTAATCTTCTCTTTAATCAGCAATGCTACTCCACCTCCTCTTTCTTTCTTACTGTCTATCTTTCCTGAATATCGAATACCCCTGCATGTTTAGCTCCCAGCCTTGGTCACCCTGGAGCCATGTCTCCGTAATTCCAACTATATCATATCCCTTAACTACTAACATCCTCAAATCCTCTCTGCGTTCCTTCTTTCCACCTTAATGGTATCCTTTCTATATCAACGCAACCAAAACAGAACACAAACCTCCAAGTCCAGCCTCACCAATTTCTTGAAGAACTAACATAGCGTCCCAACTTCTATCCTCAATTTCTTGACTGATGAAGGCCAGCGTGCTGATCACCGTCTTCACCACCCAGAGAGATATGTACTTGTTGTACTCCTGGATCCCTCTGCTTTGCAACACTCCTCAGGGCCCTCGCATTCACTCCGAAGGCCCCTCCCTGGTTTGACTTCCCAAAATGCCACACATATCTGAATTAAATTCCAGTCGGTTCAGAAAAGTAATTAAAAGGAGCCACCTGTTAATGGGTTGTGCCATTAAAGGGCCTGTTCCACTTTAGGCGATTTTAAGGCGACTACCGGGGACTAGTCGGGGTGTCACGGGCATGATCGTTAGGAATCTTCCAAGAATCGTAGTGGATCTCAGCGTGTCGCTGAGAAATCATCCGGAGTGAAATTTCTCGGCGACAGCTGGCTTGTCACCAGGTATCGTCGCCTGCTGTCCCCAGGTTTGCTAGGTTCTCTTAGATGCATTTAGAAGCACATTATATTAAAATAAGTAAAGTCATTTCAAAATACCATAAAATGCTTGTGTTTAACCAATTTATTTACCGTCAGGACATTTGACAGGTAGATTGGAGGCGACAGTTTGATGGTCAGGTAAGCGTGGGAATTTTTGCGATGTTTATGGCCATCAGCCATTACATTTAAAGTGGGCTCCCAACCCAGATATGCAACCCAGAAACCAGATATGCATCTCCCGTACATTTTTAAAGAATGCCCACACACTTTTCACAAAAATCCACTTAACCACTTTTTAAATAGAAAAAAAAGAACTCGACGTAAATCCAGTTTATGCCTTGTTACAGTGAAGCTTGGTTTTTAAGTAACCCATACAAGATGTATAGTTCAAAACTCTCAAGTACTTACCGACTTGTCAGTGCTTTCAGCGAAAATTAGGACGCCGGAGAAACATTGACAGCGTGGGAATTTCGCGATGTTTCCGAAGACGCTGTAATCTCGATCTGACCATTGTCGTGGTCATTGTCGTCGGGTAAAATAAAAGTTCGGCGATCTGCTACGACTTTGACGGTCGCCGGCGTCACCTTAAAATCGCCTAAAGTGGGACAGGCCCTTAAGCTGAACAAAAATGTTTGGATCTGAGTAAAAGTGTTTCCAATTCAGGAATGTCGCAGCTTTTTGCATTCTGCATTCTTTCAGCATTTCAATGGTTCAATGGTGCTTTATTGTCACATGTGCAAAACACAGTGAAATTATTTTGTGATTTGTCAGATTTGGTGCCATTTCCAAAGTCCAGTCCGAGTGCTAGGTCTCATGGAGAAGTACCTGATCCAGGCGAGCCCCAGGCTGTGCTGGGCCTCCAGCTGTCATCTTCATCTGGATCATTTGTGATTGCATTCGGTCACTTATAACACATTGACAGTCATACTTTCTGCTTTCTGTTGACATCCATCATCAGCCATGATTTTGCACCTTTGTCATAACATTTGAGTCTTGTTTATTTTGCTCTTTGACTTGGGCTGTCTTGGACGTCCCTCTTGTTCAGCATATATTTCCCCTGCTTGCCTTCCACCAGTGGTAACAAGCTGATAATCACAGCAAACTTCCACAAATGTCATGCGATGTTGTAAGAGGAGAGAAACAAAGAATTGCATTCCTCGTAACTAACCTCCTCCCTTCATAACATTTGACACCCTTACTAATCAAGAATCTGTCAATCTCTGTTTTATAAATGCCCATTGACTTGGTATCCACAGCTGTCTGTGCCAATGAATTCCCCAGATTCACTCAAGAAATTCCTCCTCATCTCATTTCTAAAGGTATGTCCTTTTATTCTCAGGCTATGCCCTCTGGTCCTAGACTCTCCCACTAGTGAAAACATCCTCTCCACATCCACTTTATCCATTCCATTCACTATTTAGTAAGTTTCAATGAGGTCACCCTTCATCCTTCTAAACTTCAGTAAGTTCAGGTTCAGTGCCACCAAATGCTCGTCATACGTAATCGTTTGCTCATCATAGGTATCATCCTATTACCTACCACACTTTGTCCTGCCTCTCCCATTTTCCAGCATTCTTCTTTCCCTCCCCCACCTCCCCCCAACAATCTGTCTGAAGAAGGGTCTTGACCATAAATGTCACCTACCCACGTTTTCCAAAGATGCTGCCTAAGCCGCTGAGTTACTCCAGCATTTGTGTCCCTTTGTGTATCAACCAGCATCTGTAGTTCTTGGTTTCCACAAAGAACTGCATTGATTTTGTAGCACAGAATCTGGGCATTTGTCCCAGCTGATCAATGCAGACGTTAATTTTCCACAGGAGCACCTGTCCATCCTTTATCCTCTCACCCTTTCACTTCATCCTTCTAATTCTTTATTTCCACTGCAACTCTCTAATTTTGATGATACCTATTTTTAGCTGAAAGATGCCTTTTGATAGCAACTCTCTTTCTCTTGAAGTTTCTCCTCAATAACCTATTATTTAATTGTTGTCCCCAAATTAGTTGTTCCAGATTGACAAATGGTAGTTGCCTCATTACAATCGAGCCGTCCATAGTGTACAGATATAGGATAAAGGGAATAACATTTAGTGCAAGATAAAACACAGTAAAGTACAATTAAATATAGTCCGAGGGTCTCCAATGAGGTAGATAGTAGCTCAGGACTGCTCTCTAGTTGTTGGCAGCATGGTTCTGTTGCCTGATAACAGCTGGGAAGATGCTGTTCCTGAATCTGGAGGTGTGGGTTTTCACACTTCTGTACCTCGGCTGATTGGAGAGGGGAGAAGAGGGAGTGGTCAGGATGTGGCCTGGCACAAACATTACATGTTACAAATTGTGCATGGGGGATGGTTGATGGCCTGCCCACCAATCGTCTCTGCATTGCTGTTGTTTTCGCAGTTTCAAGGAGAAAGTATGACTATCAGTGATAGACAGAAAATGCTGGAGTAACTATCAGTGTGTTTTTAAAAAGAGAGAAAGTGACATAGGTCATTGGTGACTGACTGCAGTCCTCTAAACCTGCAATGTTTCTTGATTGCATTCTTTTTTATTCAGATCCAATTTGTTACGGCGACATACACAAACCATAAACACGTAACCACAACCATAATCATAAATCTTTTTATGATTATTCCAAAGCACTCCTGTCTGGCCTGACTGGAAATTAATTACAAACACCGAGTTCAGCCAGTACAGCTACTAAAATGTATAAGAAGATAACTACAGATGCAGGTACAAATCGAAGGTTTTTATTCACAAAATGCTGGAGTAACTCAGCAGGTCAGGCAGCATCTCGGGAGAGAAGGAATGGGTGACGTTTCGGGTCGAGACACAAAATGCTGGAGTAACTCAGCAGGTCAGGCTCACAGCTACTAAAATAATGCTTCTGGAGTTGCCTATATTTTTCTTAAAAATGTCTAGGAAAATAACGATCAATTTTGGGAATGATAAAAACGGGCCTGGGTGATCCAGGTGCAGAAAGGCAGTAATTTAAGTAAATGGGAGAGGTGCATTAATGTAAACATTTGATCAGAGTCCACATTGTTATCTATTTCTAGTGCACCATAACATTCCAAATTTATCAGTATGTTTAGTAATGCCATTTATGTCTGTTGAATAAATGAATGATGCCGTTGAATCTGTCAAAGTTAGAAAATTACTGGATTCTGTACAACAGCCATTGAGTTCTGAGATGGAATGGAAAGCTGTATGTTTGTCTCCCTTAAGTTTTTTCAAATGAGCCAATACGTCCAAACAATTTACAAACCACGAAAGGAAAAGTGATGTAGTTTAACTGATATTGTGCAAAATAATTGCTCCACTTGGTTCTCATTGATGAAGGTTTACATTGCGCCGGAACACTGGAGTAAGACAAGACCATTTGGCCTCTTGATCCTGTTCTACCATTTTAAATATATGAAAGGTGATCCATAACACAACTCCATGTAGCCACCTTCATTCAACTTGCTTCACTATGCCTAACCTCAAAACTGATCATAGAGTTATCATTTCAACTGACTCAAATCCTCCTCCTTTCAGGATTCAGCTCCAGATCTCCATAACCCTTTCTGTAGAAAAATGCCTCTCAATTTATGTTAATCACACTTGTTTTTATTTTAAGATTATGCCTTTCTTGTTCTTAATTCCCCGTAAATGAGCAAATAGTCAATATTTGTAAAAATGATGACTAATTTTTATATTAAATCTTGATAGACCACTTCAGCTGTCTAAGCCTCAAGAATAATAAACCAAGTTCTACAATCCATCCCAATAACTTAACCCCTTAATCACTGGAATAGTGTCGAGGAGACACAAGAAACTGCAGATGCTGGAATCTTGAGCAAAACACATAGTGTTGGAGTCACTCAGTGGGTCGGGCAGCATCTGTGGAGGGAATGGGCAGAAGACGTTTCAGATCTGCAGTAGTGTCCTGACTCAATATTTCGTCTGTCCATTCCCTCCACAGGTGCTCCCTGCCACTGAGTTCCTCCAGCACTTTTTGTTTAGAATAATGTCCAGGTATATGGTCAATCTAGCAGTCATAAGATGATTGGATTTCTTGATTAATTAGTGTCATCCTTGCCTGTCTGATATTGAGTATGTCCCTTGCTTTGAGAGTAAGAGTTGTGGGGTTTGTGAGGGGGTTTACATTATTAGGATACTCTTTCTTCACTTTGTTTCTGCTTATCTCAGATCAGTATTTGGATGAAATTCACTCCATGTACTCATACCTGTTTTCCCCAAGGTAGGCACAAAATGCTGGACTAACTCAGCAGGTCAGGCAGCATCTCTGGAGAGAAGGAATGAGTGACGTTTTGGGTCGAGGCCCTTCTTCAGACTGATGTCAGGGGAGGGGGCAGGACAAAGATAGAATGTAGTCAGAGACAGTAAGACTGGTGGGAGAACCGGGAAGGGAGTGGATAGAGAGGGAAATCAAGGGCTATTTGAAGTTAGACCACCTTTATTCGGCCATTACTTCTCAATGGACAGGAAGTGTTGCCACATTAATTGGGCCATGATGCAATGCTCTTGATTATGCAGTTTATTTTAATCTGCATTGCAGTAATTGATTCCTGATTTCTGACCAACTATAGTCTCCATGGCAGCTTTCTTGATTAGATGGTGTCATTTGAATGTATAATTTAAAGAATTTTGCAAAAGAAAAATTTGATCATTCGCATGAGCTATGTTTCTATTCATTGTATACTTCCATTCTTAAACTTTATAAACTGGTACCTACCCACGTTCTTGCCACTATTTTCCAATTAGTTGCCAGGTGTCAGATTTATAAAATCTTACTCTTGTGATAACTAACAACTTGCATGTATGTAATACCTTTATAATGTTGTAAAACTGTTGTAAAAGCCGATCGTGTTTATAGCACGCAAATGTTATTTAGCTTGTTTGCAGATCGCAGTCTCCTTTACTCTCTAATTTCCCTTCTCGGTCTTGATTGGTATCTGATACTCTGTCCATAATTCGTTCAAACCTCAAAATCTAATTGGCACATGAATGCATTTTCAAAATGTGGTTTGTCAAGGCTGTACAGCAAAAAGGCTGAAGTGGTTTAGTTAAAGTGATTACAGTGGACAACTTTTATGACTCACAGTTTGTTTAAACCACTGAATGTAGAGTAAAGGGAGCACCACATACAACCTGCAGTATAACTGCAGTCAGTGAAGGAGCTAGCATTGATTCCCTTGATGCTTTGAGCTGATTAACACAGCACAATGTGTAGGAAGGGTCTCGACCCGAAATGTCACCATCTGAAGAAGCGTTCTAACCTGAATCGTCACCTATTCCTTCTCTCCAGATCTGCTGAGTTACTCCAGCATTTTGCTGAGTTACTCCAGCACATTGTGCTGTGTGCTATCTAACACAGCACAATACCTGTCCATCAGTTTAACTTTATCTCAGAAGTGCACAATACTCTTCAAGCCAGTGTTAGTCTAAAACTGAACTTGTTGTGTAAGTTGTCAAATAGTTTTATTTCTAGAATTTTGCAAAAGAAACATTTGACCATTAGCAGAAGCTATGTTTCTATTCATTGCTTTCTGATATGATTACATGCTGCACTGAAGTGAGTTACATCTGGTTGCCTTCAATAGACGCTGCTCAACAAGATCTTCCCACCTCTTCTCTCTTGCAGGATCACTTTGGCCATGATTGGCATCAGTTGGTTGGTGATTGGAACCAGTTTAGTGGGGCAGCTGCCACACAGCAGGTAAAAGAAGAAGACTGTTGTATGGTTGCATGCACTTTCAGCAGTCTCAGCTTACAGACATTTCTGCACGTTTCTTTAGACTTTAGAGATACAACACGGAAACCGGTCCTTCGGCCGACTGAGGCCACACCCGACCAGCAATCTATCATACACGCTAGGGACACTACAATTTTACTGAAGCCAATAAATCTGTACATCTTTGGAGTGTGGGAGGAAACCAGAACACCCGGGGAAAACCCACGCAGTCACGGGGAGAACGTGCAAACTCCGTACAGACAGCACCCATAGCCAGGATCGAACCCTGGTCTCTGACGCTGTAAGGCAGCAACTCTACTGTTGCGCCACTGTGCTGTTCTATTCTACCCTTTCCTATCCTCACCTCACCCACTATCTTGAGGTACTGAAGGGAGTTGTAGTATTGTAAGAGCTGGTAACTAATGGTGGCGCAGCTGTAGAGTTACTGCCTTACAACGAATGCAGCGCCAGAGACCTGGGTTCGATCCCAACTACGGGTACTGTCTGTACGGAGTTTATATGTTCCCCCTGTGTGGGTTTTCTTCGTGATCTTCGGTTTCCTCCCACACTCCAAAGACGGACAGGTTTGTCGGTTAATTGGCTTGGTAAATGTAAAAATTGTCCCTAGTGTGTGTAGGGTAATGTTAATGTGCGGGGATCGCTGGTCGGAGCAGACCCGGCGGGCCGAAGGGCCTGTTTCCATGCTGTATCTCTGAACTAAACTAACACAAGTAAGATATATTAAACCTGAAATCTCTTTTGTGTATGACTGTTTTGCTAATACAAATGCTTGGAATTATCAGCGCTGCCTGGCTCTGTGGCATAAAGAGTGCTCTGTGTATCTCAGTCACACTCCCTTAGAGAAACTGTAGGTTCCACAGTCAGAGAAAGCAAACAAGAGGCATAGAATGGAAAAGATGCAAGGAGGAAGTTAGTGAGACTTTGGGACAGCTGATTAAAGTTTAGCACGTGAGTCTTTGCCAGGTCGTAATGTCAATTGCAGGGTTACAGACTTAATCCTTGGTCCATCTAAAGATAAGGACTGGAGATAATCTTGTGGGTTACTGTAAGAAGTGAGCGCAATTTGGCTGAAGGGAACTGAGATATTTTGACAGGGTTGGATGAAAACAGCAACTGATACAGTTTGTAGCCATCAGGCCACCTTTAATTCATTTGTGTGGGAAGGAGTAATTGAAGCAGGCTGCAGTGTTTGGATTTGATTAGCACAAATTGCTTAGGTTCACAGACTATAACTGTGTGTACTGCGGGGCAGCACAGTGATGCAGCGGTAGGTTGGATTGATTGTACCTTGTATTTTAACACTGAGCACAATGCAGCATGAAGAGAGTGCTACATTGAATAAAACGCTTTGTTTTATTTGTCCACCATTCCTTAACATCCTAGCGACATGTTTTCTCTGACCTTTCTGACTCCATAGTAACACTTGATACAATTTAAATATGACGTCAGTTACCACGGCAAGCATATTTTCACAAACTTGTTTATTGTATTAGGAATTTGTTTGATACGATCATTTGCTAAAATTAAAAAAAATCTCTTCTGCATGTGAATTAAAAGCAAGGTGTATCTTTCTGTTACTTACAGCGTGAAGATGTGGCTGAGTGAACTCGTTCACTTGATGTGCTACAGGATATGTGCGAGGGGACTGTCTGCAACAATCCATTACCACAACAAGTAGGTCTAAAGTAATCAAAAGTGCAATTTTATATATTTGTATGTATGTATATGTGTATGTACAGTGTGAAAACAGGCCCATCGGCCCATCTTGCCCACACCAACCAACATGTCACAGGTACACTGATCCCACCTACCTGTGTTTGGCCCATATCCCTCTAAACCTGTCCTATCCACGTACCTGTCTAAATGTTTCTTAAACGTTGCGATAGTACCTGGCTCAACTACCTCTTCCGGTAGCTCGTTCCATACACCCACCACCTTTTGTGTAAAAACATTACCCCTCAGGTTCCTATTAAATCTTTTCCCCCTCACCTTAAACCTATGTCCTCTTTAACAAATGAAAAGACTTAGAAGAGCAGAGCAGTTTTATCTCAGAAGAAATGGCCAATCAACGCAATATAAGGCAATAACCTTCTGCTCAGTCATTTTGACGACAACAGCATTTCATTGCAAAATTGACTTTCTAACAGGGAAACTGTCTAGAATCATTGAACAAACATGAGTTTATTTTTAAGCTCTGTGACCTGGCTTTGAAGACAGACCACAGGCCCCATGGCCCACAGTTTCTACGCCAAACATGATGCCAAGATAAACTAATCTCATCTGCCTGCACATGAGATCTACATCCCTCCATTCCATGCATGTTTAGGTATTTAACTAAAAGCCTCTGAAATGCTACTATCATAAATGCCTCCTTCACCACCCTTGGCAGCATGTTCCAGGCATCCACCACCTTCAGTGTATAAACTAGAACTTGTCTGCACATCCACTTTCACCTTTGCCTTTCTCATCTTAAGAAATGCCCGTTAGCCTTTGACATTCCACTAAGGGGAAAATGTTTTAACTATCTACGCCTCTATATTCATGTTTAGACTTGGGAGCAAGTTAGAAATGGGAAGGTCAGATTGGGTCTCAATCTGTTGGGCTTCATCAATTCAGAGTCATGTTGGCGTAAACCACTCTTCATTGATGGTGTTGCACCTTGAGGATCTTTCACCTGTGTGAAGGGCAGAATTACACCTTGACTATGATTAGATTATGCAAAATTAAAATGACTTCAACCTTCAAACCTTCAAATAACCTCTTTCGTCTTTGACATTTCCACCCTGGGAGAAAAAAAATTGCACTATCTACCCAAATCTGTGCTTCCCATATTCTTATATAGTTCTCTCAGGGAGTATTTTATATACACATAGTTGGAAGAGGGCTATTTTGGTGGGTGCAAACAGACCTGGCCTGGATAAATGGCAATCAAACTTTGTTAATCTAGCCTTGGACTGAACAGTGGACTATAGGAATAGTTAAATGTGTAAAGCTTTCAGCATTAAGGAGCAGCACAGTGGCCCAGTGGTAGTTGCTGCCTTATGTGCCAGAGTCCCACGTTCATTCCTGACTACGGGTGTTGTCTATATGAGTTTGTACGTTCTCCCTGTGACAGTGCGGGTTTTCTCTGGGTGCTCCTGTTTCTTCCCACACTCCAAAGATGTACAGGGTTGTAATTGGCTTCCATAAGTTGTAAATTCTCCCTAGTGTGTAGGATAGTACCAGTGTACAGGGTGATCACTGGTCGGCCTGTACTCAGTGGGCCCAAGGGCCTGTTTCCACGCTGTATCTCTAAAGTCTAAATTTCAGGGATCGTTAGAAAGCATTTGAAAAAAACAATGCATTGGGGATTTAAAGCTTCATGAAGACCTTGAAGAGGCTTGCAAGAATGATTCCAGAAATGAAGTATTTATCTTTAAGGGGAAGTTTGAAGAAGCTGAGCTGCTCTCTGTGGAGGAGAAATAATTCAAAAGGTGATAGTGAGGCTCAAATTAACATTTGATTAAAGTCAGCAGAGGGACACCCTTGGAGACACAAGAGATGTCCTTTCTAAAGGTAGGTCCTTTTATTCTGAGGCTTTACCCTCTGGTGCTAGACACTCCCACAAGTGGAAACATCCTACGGATGTGGCCTGACCTGCATTTGCAGCATATTCTGTTTTTATTTGTGCAAATGTATAAGCTTTAGTGTAGAGGAACAGTAATGTAATAAATTCAAGATGAATTTGCATGCTTAACAATATTGTGATGAACGAACTATTTTTGTTAGATATTTTGACTATAGTGCAGTGTAAATTCTGCAAACATATCATTTTTTAAATTGAAAGATTTTAAAATGTAATTGGATGCAAAATTCTGACAAGGAATTAGGCATTAGGTAGGCACAATGGCACTCTTGTTCCTCAGTACAGTGTGGGTTTATTCAGACTGTGTAGAATGATGCACTGATGTTTGGTAAATCACCACAGTAGGTGTGTCCAATTTGATATTTGTCTCTTTTATAAATGCTGGAAGAGAATGCAGGGATTTCAAAAGATCTTTTAGTGGGAATAGGTTCACGGGGATTTTTTTTTACATCATTGAGACCCAAGGAATGTTCTGAGGATTCCAAAAATGGTGAAAGATATTGGAGTAATTAAGTGCTGAAAGCTCGTGTTGACTTCAGATAAGAAGACCTTAGGCTAAATTGCTAACAGATCTCTGAATATAAACACCATGAACCTGCAACTGAAAATCAAAAACCGCAGATGCTGGACAGAAAATGCTGGAGCACTAGAAAGGTCATATTCCACCTGGGTAGTCTACAATTCAATGTCATGACCAATGAATTCTCCATTTTCAAGTAACCTGCTCCCATTCTGGGTTTTTTCTCTCACCTTCTGTTCTTTTTTTTTTTTTTTTAATGTTTATTTTTAAAATTTTTAATTTAATTGATTACAGTGCATATAACAACAACAGTAAACCCCATCCCTCCCCTTCCCTACATAATCATGAAAACAAACAAACAAAAACAAACAAATAAATAAATTATAATAAATTAAAAAAAAACATAACTACAATGTGACAAAAAAGACAAAAGCACAAAAACATGAGGTAAGGTAATTTTCACAAGTCAAATATTTCAGTATTTTCACTGCTGGATTCAAAGAAGGTACAAAAGCATGTGGCATTGAGGGGATAGTTTTACTTGTCCTTAATATGCTGCAGCACTGGGTTCCATATGTTGAAGAACTTTTGAGGGTTGCCAGACAATTCATATCTCAACCTCTCTACGTGTAATATGCCCATTAATTCTCTTAACCAAGTCTCAAACTGAGGAGCAGAGTCTGATTTCCATAGTTTCAAAATACATCTGTTGGCAATTACCATACCATAAACCAAGATTGTGCGAGCATTATGGTCTAGCTTCTCAAGCGTTGTGGAATACCCGAATAGAGCAGTTTCAGGGTCCGGAGTTAAAGTGACGTTTAAAACAGTAGAGTACCATTGAAATAAAAGACACCAAAAGTTGTGAAGTTTTGGACGTCCAAAAGTGGTGAGCGAGTGTACCCTCAGCGGTCTTGCATCTATTACACAAAGGTGAGAGATCAGGAAAGATTTTATGCAGCTTAACCTTAGTGTAATCTGTGTATAACCTTGAATTGAATCAGTTGTAGCCTAGAATTAATAGAACAGGATTTTATACTTTTCAGTACTACCTTCCAGACATCGTCATCAATTTCAATGTTAAGGTCTTCTTCCCAGGTTTGTTTTATTTTTAAAGTAGATTTATCTAGTTTGTTTGAAAAGATACCTACAAAAGATGAGATTAGGTTCTTTGCTTCCGGGAGACCCAGCAAAATTTTGGACAACGAGTCGTCTTCGGGAAGGGACTCAAAAAGCGAATTGTTTTGTCGAACATAATTTCTCAGCTGCAAGTACCTGAAGAATTGAGTTTTGGGCAATGAGAACTTGGATTGTAGCTGATCAAATGATGCAAAGTGTCTATTTATGTAAAGATCTTTTATTGTAACTATCCCTTTACAGCTCCATTCTCTGAATGCTGTGTCTGTAAATGATGGGGGGAAAGCGTGGTTATGCCAGATTGGGGCGTGCATTGACGTATTCGGAAGCTCACAAGCTTTCCTAATTTGGTGCCATATTCTCTGAGCATTGGACAGAGTGAAGTGATCCTCTCCAAGAGAGGTGAGAGATCTGGGTAATGAAAAAAGGAGAGCAGGGAGAGAAGTTTTTGGGGTTAAGCTTTTTTCAATCGCCAGCCAAGGGGGCAGGTCATATCCAACTCCCCGTTCATATGCATACTGCCAGTATACCATGACTCTAACATTGGCCGCCCAATAGTAATATAAAAAGCACAGTAACCCCAGTCCCCCATGTTCCCTCGTTTTTTGAAGATAAGCTTTTGAGATCCTGTGTGCTTTATATCCCCAAATAAATGGCATAATGATAGAATCGATTAACTTAAAGTAGGATTTGGGGATAAAAATAGGGACATTCTGAAATAAATACAGAAATCTCGGCAGGGAGACCATCTTTACTGCGTTCACGGGGCCAATCAAGGAAATAGGGAACGTTCTCCATTTCTCTATGTTCTCCTTTAGTTTGTTCAACCTTTCGGTAAAGTTAATTTTAAAAAGGGTCTTGGGGTTTTTAGATATTTTAATGCCCAGATATTTTATACTGTCCGGATTTGTTTGAAACTGCATGTTGGCTAAGAATACAGGGT
This sequence comes from Rhinoraja longicauda, assembly GCF_053455715.1. Lineage (NCBI taxonomy): Eukaryota > Metazoa > Chordata > Chondrichthyes > Rajiformes > Arhynchobatidae > Rhinoraja > Rhinoraja longicauda. The sequence continues at coordinate 105,892,130 of NC_135953.1, forward strand.
CTAATTCTGCTGCTATCGATATAAGTTCACTCTCCTGCCAGTTTATAGTGTAACCTGAGACCTCGCCAAAGGAATTAATAAGCTGGAATAGGTAAGGGACAGAATGTTCAGGGTCAGATACAAAGATGGCAATATCATCCGCATAAAGCGAAATCTTATGTTCCACCCCACCCAGTATTATCGGTTTTATAAGTGCATGCCCTCTTATGCCGATTGCCAGTGGCTCAATGTCTAACGCAAAGAGGAGCGGCGAGAGGGGGCAGCCCTGTCGCGTACCCATCTGAAGGGCAAAAGGGGGTGACCTATCCTGGTTTGTGAGTATGGAAGCGGTGGGATGAGCATATATAAGACGTACCCAGGAAATAAAAGAGGCACCAAGACCAAACTCTTCCAGCACTCTGAGTAAATATCCCCACTCAACCTGATCGAAAGCTTTTTCTGCGTCTAAACACAGAATGGCTTGTTTGGAAGAACTGTCGAATTTGTGATACATAATATTCATTACTCTTCTAACATTAAAGAAAGAGAACCTATTGGGGATGAACCCGGTCTGATCCGTATGGATAATGGATTCTATACACTTATTTAGTCTAGTCGCCATTATTTTAGTAAAAAATTTGAAATCCAAATTAAGCATAGAAATTGGTCAGTATGAGGAGGGATTGGTTTCATCCCTGTCTTGTTTCAATAAGAGAGAAATATTAGCATTGTACAATGGCGGTGGGAGCTTTTTCAACTCGATTGAGTGGGAGAGCATCCTGTGCAGGATCGGAGTTACCTGGTCAGCAAACTTCTTATAAAATTCGACTCCAAAACCGTCTGGCCCAGGGCTCTTGCCGTTTTGCAACGACCTAATTGCATCCATGATTTCTACAGAGGAGGATTCTAAGGCCTCACAAGAGGCACTATCTAATTTTGGTATGTCCAACGTTTTTAACCATGCATTGATAACACCGTTAGCTTTGGATTTATACAGCTCTTGATAATACTCCTTAAAGCGTTCATTTATTAATTTTGGATCGGTTAAAACAACACCCTTGCCTGATTTTATTATATGTATGGCCCTACTTGCTTGTTGCCCTCTAAGCTGACGGGCCAACAATGTATGCGGTTTGTCCCCTAATTCAAAATATCGCTGTTTCAGTCGCAGTAGCTGGTCACTGACTTGATTTGTTAGAATCGTGTTATACTCATATTTAAGACTGAGCATATTTTGCAGCGTTTGGGGGTTGTTTGTGCTCCTATACAACATCTCCATTGGAGAAAGCTCCGAATCAATTTCTTGTAGACGTCTCTCTCTGGATTTCTTTAAAGACGCTTCATACGAAATAATATGACCCCTCATAACTGCCTTGAAAGCTTCCCACAAGGTGGAGTCCGAGACATCAGAAGTGTCATTGGTCTCCAAATATTCTGTAATTTTTTCAGACATGTATTTACAGAAAGTTCCATCATTAAGCAAGGAAAGGCGTAGTCGCCATTTAGCACATCGTTTAGACAGCTTAAAGTCAAAGATAATTGAGGTTGGAGCGTGATCTGAGATCAAAATGTTATGATATTTGGTATTTATTACATTAGGTATGAGTTTCGAGTCTAATAAAAAAGAATCGATACGAGAGTATGAATTGTGCATTTTAGAAAAAAAAGAGTATTCTCTGTCTGTGGGATGCTGTATCCTCCAAATGTCAACTAAATTGGTGGAGGAGATGAGATTTTTCAAAACCGTGGATGCATTCGAAGGGCTACACATTTTATTTGATGACCTATCCAGGTGCCAGTCGAGGATTGTGTTATGGTCTCCTGCAACAATCACATTCGTATTAGAAAGGTCAGGTAGCTTATCAAAGATTTTGCGGAAGAAAGCTGCATCATCAATATTCGGACCATAAACCTTCTGTTCTACCCAGCTCCGCTCCTTCAGTTCACAATCTCCCAGTTACTTCCCCCTTCCCCATCGATTCCATCTGCCCATCACCCACACATTCGTCCCACTGAGTCTGCTTTCTCCGCTGTTCCATCTGCTCATCCTGACTCCCTTATTCGGATCTTTGCTTCACTTTTCTTTCCTATCAAATTCCATTATCTCAAGCCCTTTTTTGCCTCCACCTTCTCAACTTCTGTTGCTACTTCCATCCTTCCCTCACCCACCTCTACTTTAGTTTAGAGATACAGCGTGGAAACGAGCCCTTCAGCCCACCGAGTGCACACCGACGACCAGCGATCACCCGCACACCAGTTCCATGTTATCCCACTTTCGCACCGCTCCCTACATACATGGGGCAATTTACCAAAGCCAATTAACCTTCAAACCTACATGCCTTTGGAATGGGGATGAAACCAGAGCACCTGGAGAAAACCCACGCGGTCACAGGGAGAAGGTACAAACTCCGCACGGACAGAACTCATAATCAAGATCGAACCCGGGTCTCTGGCGCTGTGAGACAGAAGCTGTACCACTGTGCCACACCTAACTCTATTTGACAATTAACTCCCCCTGGATCCACCTCTGGCTTGCCAGCTCTGCTCTACTCTGTCTTCTCACCTATGCACACTACAGTCTTCCCTCTTTTCTTTAAGTCCAGATGAAGGTCCTAACAGAATTGTCCATTGCCCTCAACAGATGCTGCCTCACCTGCACTGTTCCTTCGGCAGCTCTTAAAAAAAAATTCTATTCAGAAGGCCGAGAAGTATTTGCAGAAAGAGAAAGACCTTTTTGTCAGAAAGGCCTTTGATCTGAAACACTAATCACTCTTTTTTTTTACCGATGCTTCCCAACCTACTGAGTACTTCCAATATTTTCTGCTTCAAATTACAACTTGAACTGGTATCGCATGATCAATGTTAATAAAGGGCCTCAATGTACTTCACAGGAACTTGACACTGAGTCATAAGAGGAGTTATTAGGAGATATGACAGTGAAACTGATCAAATAGTTTTTATGTAATCTTTATCTACATTTCACACTGCCTCGGCAAGGCCACCAGCATAATCAAGGACGGGTTTCACCCCAGTCACTCCCTTTTCCCATCAGGGAAGAGGTTCAGAAGTGTGAAAACTCACACCTCCAGCTTCAGGGTTAGTTTCTTCCCAGCAACTCAATCATCCTATCAACAAGCTACTATATACCTCACTGGAGACCCTCGGACCATCTTTAATCGGACTTTACTGGACTTTATTTTGCACTAAACGTTAATCCCATTATCATGTATCTGTAGACCATGGGTGGCTCAATTGTAATCATGTATTGTCTTTCTGCTGACTGGTTAGCATGCAACAAAAACTTTTCATTGTATCTTGAAAAATGTGACAATAAACTAAACTAAACCATGAAAGAAATAGACAGACATGAAAGTATGACTGCTTATTTTAAAGAAATTAAAGTCAAGAGGCTAGAATTGGAGATATTATGGGATGGGGTAGATTTCTAAGACTGAAGGTGTTTGCAGAGATCAGATGAGGTGAAGTTATAGATGGATATGAAAAGAAGGTTGAGGATCTTTTTAAAGTTGTGGTGTTGCTACAATGGGACATGATATCGGTCGGTCAGGCATCATGGGCAAAAAACCATGTGAGTTAGTTGTAGGTGGTAAGTGAATTTCAGTTGCAGATGATGCAAGGTGGGAACTGGTCAAGACAACATTGCAAAAGTCAAGTCCAGAGGTAACAAAGACTTGGGTGAATGTTATAGCAACAAATACATTGAGGAATGGGTGGACATAAGCCTTGTTGTGGTGTAGAAAGAATGGCCCAGTTACTTGATATCAAGTTAGCAAAGCAAATGTTAATATTGTACTTTAATTTTAAAATATTACTTAATATTCTACTTTAAATCACAATATTTTATTTAACATAAATAACAAACAGGTACAATATATTGTTTTGGTTGCATGCCTATATTGGATTGTGTTGACTTCTTTAATATAACTAGTTCAATTCCTGTTGACACACATATGGAAGGTGTAAAGATGAATAATTGGTATCATTTTCAGTAGAGGAAGTAAGTTAACTCTTAGATTGTCACAAGGAAATACTTGAGTAATATTTCCTTTCAGCTCATCTGCAAAAACTGAAATGATTTCCGTACTGGCAAAATTATATTGAAATTGAGGAAATCCGTTTGTATGTTATTTTACTGTCTTGGTGTTTCAAATCTCATAAATTACAATTAGTGATATAATTGGCAATTGTAGAGAAATAATTGAAAATGCTGATGTATTGACTCGGAAATGAAACAATCCATAATAATAGATAAATAACAGGATATAATAATTCAAATCATATCATATCATATCATATATATACAGCCGGAAACAGGCCTTTTCGGCCCTCCAAGTCCGTGCCGCCCAGTGATCCCCGTACATTAACACTATCCTACACCCACTAGGGACAATTTTTACATTTACCCAGCCAATTAACCTACATACCTGTACGTCTTTGGAGTGTGGGAGGAAACCGAAGATCTCGGAGAAAACCCACGCAGGTCACGGGGAGAACGTACAAACTCCTTACAGTGCAGCACCCGTAATCAGGATCGAACCTGAGTCTCCGGCGCTGCATTCGCTGTAAAGCAGCAACACTACCGCTGCGCTACCGTGCCTGGTGGTGAAGTAATTACCAACATTTCAGTAATGATTCAAAGAGAATTACAGGAATTATTGTATTCTTAAAACCAAAGCTGTTAAAATGTACATTTACTCTCTAGCCCCCATTCAATTTTAATACTAAAACCAAAGCTGTTAAAATGTACATTTACTCTCCAGCCCCCATTCAATTTTAATTCCCTTTCTTTTCAGCACACTCCACATTGACTCATGAACATTTCTTTACATCTGGACTGAATGTAGTTTCTAAATTTCCAATTTTAAAATTGTTTCTAAAACCAGTTGTGACTTTTCCCACCCCCAGTAACTATTGGACAACCAAAAAACCCCAAAAACATGTAAAGTTTAACTTGGCCACTTACCAGTAAATTTCTTCAGTGATTCCTGCAACTTGCCTGTTAAATGATTATGCAGTTTGTTCTCTGAACTCTTTGCCTTCCAATATATAATTATGGGCAAACAGTGTTGATACCTTGTGGTCAGCTGTCTTCTGCTGCACATTGCATGAAGTCAGTTTTTGATAGGAATAGCCCCATTAATGTAGAATCTGGGGCAATGCTTTTTCACTTTCCTGTAAAACCTTTGGAGTTAATGGTTAATTTGCTTGTAGAAAATATTTTGAAGCTTTTTTTTGGTATTTTTTTGTATTTTTCTTATCTAAACTTTAATTATTAATCTGCACTGTTTGAACTGGTTTGAACATTTAAAAGACTTGGACTTGGTACGTGGATAGGAAAAGTTTAGCGGGATATGGCCCAAATGCGAGCAAATGGGACTAGCTGAGATCGGGCCTCTTGGTTGGCATGGACTAGTTGGGCCAAAGGGCCAGTTTTCCATGCTGTATGACTCCATGAATCTATGGTTTATATTTTTGCACAATTTCAAATAGTATTGGGGCTGTCCGACTTCATGGGGAGTGGGAAACTCTAACATGCTACAAATATTGCATGTAGTTTTGGAAGAAAGTGCATCCAGAAGAACTAACATCTGAAAATTAGATTATAATGGAAAGCAGCAACTACTGAACTCTCGAAAATATAAATCTGTGAATATTGTGGTGTGACTATTGAACACTCTAACCTCAACTAACCCTTACTTTCCCTCTCTCTCTGTCCCTCTCTCACCCTAGTTCTCTGACTAGTTTCACTGTCCTCCTGATTAATCTTATTGATTGTATGCCTCATTGTTACCTTCCCCATAGCTAAAAATGAACTATTCTGCATTTCTTTGATCATCGTCTGCTTTGATATGTCGTTTTCACACCTTACCCTTCTATATCTCTAGACTCCCTTTCCCTTGACTCTCAATCCGAAAAAGCGGCTCGACCCGAAACATCACCCATTCCTTCTCTCCAGTGATGCTGCTTGACCCGCTGATTTACTCCAGCATTTTGTGTCTATGGTGCAAACCAAGTTGTACTAGCTAAAAGTCATCTTGTTGAATCTCATGGTCTATTCTCCTTTTCACCCAGGTCACAGCTAACAATGGCCTGTTTCCTTTAGCATCGTTACATGTTTGCATATCTTTCATTTATTTGTTCTACTTTTTTTCTATATCACCGTCTATATCTCTTGTTTCTCTTTCCCCTGACCCTCAGTCTGAAGAAGTGTCTCGACCCGAGAGGTCACCTATTCCTTTTCTCCAGAGAAGCAGTCTGACTCGCTGAGTTACTCCAGTTTTTTGTGCTCATCTGCAATTCCTTCCTACACAAAATATGTGTGTATGTCTGCTGATTAGTTAATTGGCTAGATATCAGATATGGTTATTTAGACTAACTGGAGTTAATGCCCAGAGCAGTCTATGTTTCCTTATTCATTTTGGGTAAGCAATTTTTTTACTTAATTACATAAAACACAACAGTTATTTCGTTCCATCAAGATTTATCAATGTAAAATTCTTTCAAATCAAGTGCTGCACACTGTGAAATATGTGGGCTTAATCTGGGCTTCATTTTCCTTTTTAACTTGGTTTTTTTCATCAGTTCTGTTCAGTAAATGTAAGAAAACCTGCCTTTTTAAAAATAAAACACAGATTTTTATGTGCACTGATTTACTCGTAAATTGCTGATTAGTCTGGAAGATTATTCCAGGATTTCATCATATCTTTTTGGCTTGGATATTTTTGGCCTTGGTGACTGTCTACGATGATTTCTTGGCTCTTGATGAGGTAGGAAATATCTAGTCACATTTTTGGCCAACTTGGATGGAGGGAAAGTTTGATGGGCCAGCAGGGCTTTCTCTGCCTGTTATTCCCAAGAGTTTGTACTTTACTTCCCAAGGTTGCTGTCAGACAGTTTCGTTTTAGTTTACGTTTTAGTTTACGTTTACGTTTTAGTTTACCTTTTGTTATACAGCATGGAAACGGGACCTTCGGCCACCGAGTTCGTGCCTGTACACTATTTCTGACTTCCTCTGTTAATGTCTTAAGGATGCATTTTTTTAAATTGTTTACCCCTTAAATGGTAATAATTAAATAATGATTTAATAATAATTTAACCAATAATTTAATGGTGCTTTAAATCAACACCATTAGGAATGCTTTTAATTACTGCAGCAACTCCTGTCCGGCTTTTGTGGAACAAGTTCCTGATTTAACACTAGCTCCAGCTGTGCATCAGTGCAAAAAGAAAGAATAGGTTTAATACTCGTGAGTGCATGAATGAACAGTGTGGGAGTCAGCTTCTGCACATGCACCATCACTTAGGGTTGCTTTGTCTTTATATGGAAGACAGGCTGCTTTGCACTGTTCTGTGAAAGTGGAATAAGAAGGCAATTCATGAGGTGACATAAACTGATATGTAACCAGGTTCAAAACAGGAAGCCTGTGAGTTGAAATTACACTGGACAAGGCGACATTACTTGGAACCCGACCTGCAATTTTTGAGAGTCTTTATTTAAGGCAGGTTTGTTGGCCTTGTTAGGGTAGAAGAAACTGATCCATTGCAGGTGCTGGAGGTTTTGACTGTTAATGAAGGGAAACGTTAATGCATAATTTGTAATTGCAGGGAAAACAAACCAAAGAGAGGAGGTATTTGTGTTGCAAACCACACATCACCAATAGATGTCGTCATACTGGCCAATGATGGAGGCTATGCGATGGTGAGAAGAATAATTCTTGTAATAAGCTATTCAGTTGGAATCCATTATTTAAAAATAAAGGTATATTGGGAAACTTTGCACTAATGGATTACTTTTTGAAGTTACTATTAAAACACAAAGTACTTGTGCTATAACACCAGGAGAAGCGCTTAACCAAGAAAACCAAGCCAAATGCCAAAGTAGTCTGTAAACTGCTTATTTCACAAAATGCTGGAGTAACTCAGCAGGTCAGGCAGCATCTTAGGAGAGAAGGAATGGGTGACGTTTCGGGTCGAGACCCTTCTTCAGACTGATGTCAGGAGGGCAGGGCCCACTGTAAGCTGCTTATACACACATGCTATAGGACAATGACTAACTCCATATGCAATAATAAACTATAACAAGCACATAAAAACTGATTGTGTAGATGCAAGTATGTCATTGGGGTTATCAAGTGGGCACCTCCCTTCACTGGTGTTTTGTTGACCCACGACAAACGAGTTAGGCCCACAACACCTCGGGAAGGCTCAACAGTTATTTGTTTTATATTTTGTAATTGTTGATAATCATTTTCTTTCAGTGTGTTAAGATAGTAGTGTTGACAATTAATTTAGCTATGAAGGATAAAAGGGCAGCACGGTGGCGCAGCGGTAGATTTGATGTCTGACAGTGCCAGGGACCCGGGTTTGACCCTGCCTACGGGTGCTGTCTGTACGCAGTTTGTATGTTCTCCTCGTGACTGCATGGGTTTTCCCAAGGTGCTCCGGTTTCCTCCTTCAATCCAAAGACATACTTGCTTTTAGGTTGATTGGTTTCGGTAAAAATTGTAAATTGTCCCCAGTGTGTAGAATAGTGCTCGTGTACAGGGATCACTGGTCAGTGTGTACAGGGATCACTGGTCAGCGTGGACTCGGTGGGCCGAAGGTCCTATTTCTGCTCTGTATGTCTAAATTAAACTAAAACTAAACTAAACTATTATATGTCACACTTCTGAACAGGTTGGGCAGGTGCATGGAGGACTCTTGGGAATTATTCAGAGATCCATGGTCAAGGCCTGTCCACATATCTGGTTTGAAAGGTTGGAAATGAAAGATCGTCTTCTTGTATTGAAAAGGTCAGATATAGTCAGTGTTACCTTCAATGTTGTTTCTAATTTCCCTGTCTTTATATTCAGCAGAGAAGTACGTGGAAAACTGGGACAATAGCAATGAGTTGCTTTGAAACTATTGTTTAATTACTTGTTTACCAAATGTTGATCCAATGTTGCAGAATGTATATTGGTTTAAATTGTTAGTTGCAACCTTGATTTTCTAGCTCTTTTGTTGCACTTTCTGCATTAGCTTAATAAGTTTACTACTGAGGGTATTGGCTATGGCCTGATAGGTTATCTTGGTCAGATGCTTGGGGTTTGAAGTCCCACCACAGAGCAAGTGAAAGCTGAAATAAAAGCAGAAAATATTCAGCAAGTCAAACAGCATCCATGTAGAGAAGACTTAGAAACATAGAAAATAGGTGCAGGAGTAGGCCATTCGGCCCTTCGAGCCTGCACCGCCATTCAATATGATCATGGCTGATCATCCAGCTCAGTAGCCTGTACCTGCCTTCTCTCCATGCCCCCTGATCCCTTTAGCAAAAAGGGCCACATCTAACTCCCTCTTAAATATAGCCAATGAACTGGCCTCAACTACCTTCTGTGGCAGAGAATTCCACAGACTCACCACTCTCTGTGTGAAGAAATGTTTTCTCATCTCGGTCCTAAAAGACTTCCTCATTATCCTTAAGCTGTGACCCCTGGTTCTGGACTCCCCCAACATCGGGAACAATCTTCCCGCATCTAGCCTCTCCAACCCCTTAAGAATTTTATATGTTTCTATAAGATCCCCCCTCAGTCTTCTAAATTCCAGCGAGTACAAGCCCAGTCTATCCAGTCTTTCCTCATATGCAAGTCCCGCCATCCCAGGGATCAATCTGGTGAACCTTCTCTGTACTCCCTCTAAGGCAAGAACGTCTTTCCTCAGGTTAGGAGACCAAAACTGCACACAATACTCCAGGTGCGGTCTTACCAAGGCCCTGTACAACTGCAGCAGAACCTCCCTGCTCCTAAACTCAAATCCTCATGAAGCACAACAAGTCTCTGCAAGTGCCGTTGGTTGGGTACGAAATTTTTTACAATGACCCAAATTTGAGTCAGGCTTCAATTGCTAATGGTTAGGATTTAATGTTACGCCTGAGCTGGACTCTACATTACAGGTGGATGTACAAAATGAGGAACCTATAAGAATTATCACTCAAATCTATTGTGCCATTAAATTAAGTCTTGGCTGCTCTAGATCTCCACACCAAAAACGTGATTTGGGTCTGCATCAAAAAAAGCTATCAATGTTTAGTTAAGCCTCAACTGTTTTTTGGGAAAAATATTCCAGACTACTCTCTCTGCGAGATATTCCCTAAATGGCCTTTAATTTTGTACTCGCCCTATCGCTCAATCCAATGATACTTTTTCGCCTTCCCACTCTATGGCCTTGAACATCAGAGCCGGCCTCCCTTTAACCCCTCATTCTAAACCAGAAAGAAGCCCAGTCCATGCTAAACCTCATGACAGTCTTATTAGCTTAGTTTCTGTTTTGGAAAATCCCTTTTCTGAAAACTAATCAAGGCTTGGTGCTATAATGTTCCTTTTCCTGTTTCTTCTATTTCATTGAGTCTTCCTTTTGTTCTTCATTTGGCTCTTTGTGGCTTTTCCACCTCAGAGGTGATCTTACTTACTTGCAGAACTCCCAGGTATTTCAACATGGTTGCCAAGGAGTAGGCCATTCAGCCCTTTGAGCCAGCACCGCCATTCAATATGATCAAGGCTGATCATCCAAAATCAGTACCCCGTTCCTGCTTTCTCCCCATATCCCTTGATTCCATAAGCCCTAAGAGCTATATCTAACTCTCTCTTGAATACATCTCTCGCCTTTTTACAACCCCCTATTGTGACAGGATTCTTTTAGGTAATCATGAGTACACCTTCTCCCTATTGCTTCAGCGTATTGTATCAGTGCCTCAGCTTTCACAATTTGTCGAAATAAGAAACTGCAGATGCTAGTTTCCAAAAAAGGACACAAAGTTCTGGAGTAACTCAGTGGGTCAAGCAGCATCCCTAGAGAACCTAACACTTCAGATTGAAGAAGGGTCCCGACCTGAAACCTCACCTATCCATGTTCCCTAGGAATGCTGCCTGACCCGCTGAGTTACTCCGTCTGACAAATTGTTATCCATACAGTTATGTTCTTCACCTTCAGGAGGTATATGGAGCCTTTTATGAGTGACGATAGTGGTTGAGGAAGATGAATTGTCCTTGACATTCATGAATATTGGCCCATTTAATCGTATGAGTGAAAGGGCATCATTTTAATGCTTGGATTGTTTCTGTCTCTCTGAACAGTTTCTTTAGATTGGTGAGTCTACATCTGTTGAATTATGAGTGCTACATAAGGCAATTAGTTACATTGCATGGTAGAATCAGAATTTGATTCCTCGAGACAATGAATAATTCAAGTTCACATCCCATAAGTAGTGGAAGACCTGAATGCAGATTAGCCAAACAGTTTGATCAGAATTACAACCTCCCGATCTTCAAAGGACTATTGAAGATCGTCTTCCTATGTATGATGAACCTTCTCTTCTCCTTACAGACTGGGCGATCATGTTGCCGATAAAACAAAACTTCCAATTTTAATATTTCCTGAAGGTAAGGACAATTTTACCATTTGTTTCTTCTTTGCAGTCAGGGTGATACCTAAAAATCATAATTTGCATCATTAAAACAAAAGGTTTATACAAAAGAAATGTATGCACTGATGAATGTACTATAGAAATAGAATTGCACTCTCAGTCAAATTTTATTTCAAAATTATTGATATCTGGATCAGGGAATTAGACCCATTCTTGGAGCCCAAGTGCTACTGCCACCTGAGCGATTCTGTGTTGAACTTGATTCAATATCCAAGTAAAAAAATTATACCAAGGCATTAATGAAGCAATCTGAATGTACATACAGCTGATACTGGAAGTGGAAATAAAAGTAGAGAATGGTTTAAAAAAAAAAATCAGCAGGTCAAGCAGCATCTGTGGAGAGAGAAACAGAGTTGTGTTTTAGATTGATAGCCTTTCAACTGAACTGTTTAGTTTAGTTTTTAGAGATACAGTGTGGAAACATGACCTCTGCCCACAGAGTCCACGCTGACCAATAGATCACCCATACATTAGTTCTATCTTGCAGACCAGGAACAATTTATAGAAGCTAATTAACCTATTTGGTGTGTGGAGGTAACCGGAGCACCCGAAGAAAACCCACGTGGTCCCAGGGAGAACATACAAACTCCATACAGACAGCACCCATAGTCAGTCAGAACCCAGGTCTCTGGTGTTGTGAGGCAACAACTCTATTGTTACGCCACTGTGCCGCAGAGGAAGTTAGAAATGACATAACTTTTAAGTTGAAGAGAAATGGGGAGGGACAGGAAGATTAAAAAGAAGGATGTCTAGGCCAGAGATCAGTAGAGATTGAGTGATGCAAGTGATGATGGAGCTGATTGAAAATTTTCTATCCTGCTCTTAATCTGATATCTGTCTATGGCCCCTTACACTTTTAGAATGAAGCTCGGTATTAGCTCAAAGAACAGCATCTCATCTTTTCACTCGGCACATTACAGCCTTCGGAATTCAACACCAAATTCAGCGATTTCTAATTTTTCCCAGTTCTCTTATTGGCCATAAATCTGTAAGGTAAACTCTGTTTCTTCTCCATGTACACATTGGTTACATCAACCATTTTCTGTTTTTAATTCAAGTTAATGATGTAATTTTGCATTACTTGTGTTGAGATGTCAACTTGTATTTGTAGCAATAGAATCTTGTAACATCAGGGTCATAGTGGATGTTGAATGTTCTGAGGTTCTGCTGAACACCGAGTTGAGTAAAGTGACACTAGACATTCACAGCGGTGGAATACATGTTGGGTTTTAGAATGAACCAGATGTTAGGATATGTACTAAACCAATCTAGATGCTTTATTGGTTGGCAACGATCCCATAGAATGCTTCTGTTTCTATGTAATATCAACTTGTCATTTAATTCTGGAATATGAAACTTATTTTCAGGTACTTGTATCAATAATACCTCCGTTATGATGTTCAAGAAGGGAAGCTTTGAGATAGAAGGCACTATCTATCCAGTTGCAATCAAGGTAAATTGAGAACTCTGACTGCTACTTGTTCAATCTTTCATATGTTTTGTCTGAATCAGTGGAACAAGAGTGTGTTTTGTGGCAAAGTAAAGAGGAAAGGCCCAGTGCGATTAAAAATGGGACCTGATTTAGAGCTGTACTTAACAAGATGTGTGCCAATATCTGTTTCTGTTAAATAGGCACTTAGTAGCTTCTTGCAAGTATTGCTTAGTTTCTTTTTTACGTTCAGTTTTCCAGACAAGCTACTGTAAATGGCAGCACTAATGCCTCCTGTCCTTAATTCTTTGCTGATGTGCCTTATTCCAGGCAAGGGGATCTTTTCAAAATACTTACACATGTATCCAATCTGTGCCTGGCATGTTGAATAGTCTAATTTGCAGGCCCTGCTAAAGGCTTCTGGAGCCATTGAGCAGCAGAGCAGATAGAATCTATTGAGTTAAGCCATTCAGCTCCTTATTTGTTTAGCATAACTTAGAAGGAGCTATCATTTAACCTTAATAGCCCTGCTATTACATAAAAGATAGAACAGTACAGCCCAGGAACAGGCCCTTCGGCCCATTATGTCCATGCTGAACATGACTCATGATCCATATCCCTCCATTCACTGCATATCTGCATGCCTATATAAAAGCCTCCGAAATGCCCCTATCATATCTGCTTCCACCACCATCCTTAGCAGCACGTTCCAGGCACCCACAACTCGCTGTGTAAAACAAAAGAAAACCTTACCTCACCCTCCCTACCTCCTTATACGTTGTCCCTCTGACCTTAAAAGCTATGCTCTCCTAGTCTTTGACATTTGCACCCGGTGGGGAGGGGGGGGGGGGGGGGGGGGGGGGGCGGGGTGGAGGGAGGTTCTGACTGGTAACCCTATCTATGCCACGCTATGTAATTTATGACCAGTATTCTTTGGTAAGTTAGTTTTGATAGTGCTTCCATCGCAGCCACATGCTATGTAAAGAAAATTCCCCTCTTCATGTTGCTTGCCCTTTGGCCAATTACTTTTAAGTTGAGTGCCCTGTGTAATGATCTTCCTTCAGATATGTGTTAACAGTTTCTCCTTATTTATCCATTAGGAGTCCTCATGAGAAAGTGATGCCAAGACCAATATTCATTTATCAGCAGTGATGTAGTGAATATTCTGTTTCCGAGGTCTATGTTGCTTTCCTTGCACCGTCATCCCTTCCCCGCCCACATGTCACTGAAAGATTTCTGTTTGTCCAAGAGCAACAAAAAAAAGGATGCTTGCAAACACAGACCAATTGTGCTGAAAGCAACATGGGAATAAGCAAAAGATCACAGTACTTGGCTGTAAGATTTTGGGGCCTTAAAATCAGAAGCTTTTACATGCCAATTTTGTACTGTTGGAGCATTGACTCTGATATTAAGACTTTCATTGAGTGGGTGTTATTTTATTTTGCAGTATGACCGTCAGTTTGGGGATGCCTTTTGGAACAGCAGTAAGTACGGTATGGTGACCTACCTGCTCCAGATGATGACTAGTTGGGCCATTGTCTGCAATGTGTGGTACTTGCCTCCAATGACAAGACAGGTATGTGACTGATTATCTGCCCAAGTGCTAAGCTGCACTGGCAGCACGGTGGCGCAGCGGGAGAGTTGCTTCCGTACAGTGCTTACAGTGCCAGAGACCCTGGTTCGATCCTGGCTACAGGTGCTGTCTGTATGGAGTTTGGCCGAAGTTGGACTGAAGGGCCTGTTTCCACACTCTGTGAGTCTATGAGTGACTTACTGCCCTCTGATGTGGCTTTGCAACACAGCAAGGAGAACTGCGAGTCTTTCTCCTTTTATGGAACCTTTTAATAAATTGGTTCTCATTAGACATGTTAATAAATAGTTCCAGTGATGATTTCAATACTTGCCATGATTTTCCTTTTCTCAGCTTTTAATTGATCTCTCGCTGCTTTAGCACACACAGAGAGTGGATCATAAGCGCTCTGTGCTTACCCAGTAGTTTGATTTGTGATGTCTTCTGTCGGAAGGCACCTGACCATCTTTTCCAGAATTGCTCCTCCTGTGGTCCAACCCTAATTCTCTCATCCAGCAAAAATGAAAGGTAGTACAATGGGTGATATGAGGAAGAGCATCTCATATTTTGCTTGGGCAGCTTACAACCCAGTGGTATGAATATTGATTTCTCTAACTTCAAGTAACCCCGGCATTCCCTCTTTCTCCATTCCTCCCCCACCCAAGTCGCACCAGCTTCTCGTTCTCACCCAACAAGCTGCTAACAATGGCCTGTTTCCTTTATCATCGTTACTTTTTTGCAAATTTTTCATTCATTGTTCTATATCTCTGTACATCACCGTCTAAATCTCTTGTTTCCCTTTCCTGTGACTTTCAGTCTGAAGAAGGGTCTTGACTCGAAACGTCACCCATTCCTTCTCTCCAGAGATGCTGCCTGTCGCACTTACTCCAGCTTTTTGGTATATACAATAGGTGGCAAATGAGTTTGGATCCTGAAGTCAGGAAGGAGGATTTTGGATGTAGGTTATGTGGTGGCCGAATTGCAGGGGTGGGCTGGAGACTAAATTTTCCAATTACCCAAGCATGCAAGAAGTCTTGTCTAATTCTAGACTTTCGTTTACATTTTCTGCTCGCCAAGCTACAGGGCTGAAGTCGGAAGACGTTTTACTTTTGACATCAATTCTAAAGTCTGATCTAAAGTTTAGTTTAGTTTATTGTCACATGACACCGAGGTACAGTAAAAACCTTTTTGTTTTATTTGAAGCATTTATTTCAAGAGGACTAGAATATAAAAACAGGGATGCAGTGCTGAGGCTTTATAAGGGTATTGGGAACAGGTTTGGGCCTCATCTGAGGAGGGATGTGCAAGGTCCAGAGGAGATTTATGAGCATAATCCTGGGGATGATTGGGCTAACATATGATGAGCATCTGATGGCACTGGGTCTGAACTCACTGGAATTTAGAAGGATGAGGAGTGACCTCAATGAAACTTACCAAATAGTGAAAGGCCTGGGTAGAGTGGATCTAGAGAGGATATTCCCAATAATGAGAGAGTCTAGGACCAGAGGGCACAGTATGTACCTTTACGAAGGAGATGAGGAAAAATGTCTTTAGTCAGAGAGTAGTGTATCTGGGGAATTCATTGCCTCAGACGGTTGTGGAGGCCAAGTCATTGGGTATTTTTAAAGTAGAAATTGACAGATTCTTGATTCGTAAGGGTGTCAAGGGTTATGGGGAGAAGGCAGCAGCATGGGGTTGAGAAGGAAAGATAGATTGACCATGATTGTATGGCAGAGTAGACTTGATGGGCCAAATGGCCTAATTTTGCTCCGATGACTTGTGAACTTATGAAAGGGTCATGAACATCAAAATAGCTCTCGGAAACAAGCCTGGCATGACTGTGAAAATACTAGGACACAAGAAACTGTGATTGTTGTTTTACAAAAAATGGACACAAAGTGCTGGAGTAACTCAACGAGTCAGGCAACATCTCTGGAAAACATGGATAAGTGACGTTTTGAATTGGGACCCACCTTCAGATGGAAATACTGTCAGTTCAATCCAGCTGCAGTGTATATGTAATTAAATGAGATGATTTGCTTGCATTAAACCAGCCAATTTTCAATTTTTTGTCAATCTAAAAGCATTAACTGCTGGAAAGGAATTTAATCAAAACAAATCCCTCCTGAGCTCTGCTGAGATACTTTTTGACCGATTGCTCAATATATTTCCTATTTGAATATCTATCCAGAATTAAAAAAATATTAATTACTCTTAAATAATTACCAAACCCAGTCTTTTGCTCCACTGTGGCTTTCCCAGAGCTAGTTGTTTTCATATCCACAGTAATTGGGAGCAGAGTAGATGGAAGGGAATTTAATTTGTTGGTGTTTTGCCATGTGTGATGTCAAACCAATGTCACACTTTGATTTGTGAAATCCTTTCGTCTGTATGTGGGGTTGGAGGGGAATTGGCACATATAGTCATAGAGTCATACAGCGTGGAAACAGGCCCTTCGGCCCAACTTGTCCACGCCGACCAACATGTTCCATTTACACTAGTCCGACCTGACTGCATTTGGCCGTATTGCTCTAAACATGTCCCATCCATTTACCTGTTCAAATGTTTCTTAAACGTAATAATGCTCGTGATTGAAGGGAGATGAAAGCCTGGATCCAGGGTGCAGTAGTAGGCAGTAATTCTGTCACATCTGCTTGTGTACAGGCTTTCACTAAACCCAAATAGGCTTGGACTTTGTGAAGAATGTCATGAAAAGGGTACAATTATCAGGAAAAACTGAACAGCCTGGATACATTTCCCCATAAAAGAGAATGTGGAGGGACAACCTAGTAAAAATGACCTTAAAATCATTGAGAAATTTGCTGGAGCAAGTGGTGGGGTCTGCAGCATGGAGGCTGTGGGCCTGAAGCTGAGCCTGGAACTCAGGTGAGGCGACGGCTATTCCTTCTCTCCAGAGATGCTGTCTGACCCGCTGAGTTACTCCACCTTTCTGTGTCCATCTTAGAGATTTGATGGAATACTGTACGGGTTGAGATATATTGATGCAGGAAACACTCGAAGCAATGGCCAGAACTGTAAGATATTCAATAATAAATTGAACAGAGGTTTCAAGCTAAATTTCATTGTAACAAGGATTGCTTATACATCCATGAAAGCGAAGCGAATGCGAGGATTTTCTTTGTGGTTTGATGCAAGGGATGAGAAAGGTGGCACAATGGTAGAGCTTCTGCCTCACAGCACCAGAGACCCGGGTTCGATCATAACTGTGGGTGCTGTCTGTTTGGAGTTCGTACGTATTCCCTGTGACTGCGTGGGTTTTCTCCGGGAGCTCCAGTTTGCTCCCACATTCCAAAGACGTACAGGTTTGTAGGTTAGTTGGCTCTGGTAAAATTGTAAATTGTCCCTAGCGTGTAGGATAGTGCAAGTGTATGGGGATTGCTGGTTGGCGTGGACTCAGTGGGCCGAAGAGCCTGTTTCCACGCTGTATCTCTGAAGTCTAAAGACCCGTCCTGACGTGACTTTGTGATCCACCAGGCCTATAATGAGGCCTGGTGGAAACTAGAAGAATAACATCTCATCGTTTGGACACTGGAACCTTCTGGAATGAGCATTGACTTTTCCAATTTCAAGTAAACTGCTCTCTCAAGCAAAACACTCAGTGGGTCAGGCAGCATCTGTGGAGGGAATGGACAGGTAACCAACCTCCCCAGATGCTTCCCGACTTGCTGAGATCCCCCAGCACTTTGTGCTTTTCTCAATATTTCAAATCTGCAGTCTATTGCATCTCCATTAAACCGCTCTCTCGTTGTTTTCCATTATCACACAATCACAATCACAATAAAACTTTATTAGCCAAGTATGTTTTGCAACATACGAGGAACTTCATTTGCCATACAGTCATAACAGTAAAAAGCAACAGGACACACAAAATGAACATTTTAACATGAACATCCACCACAGTGACTCCTCCACATTCCTCACTGTGATAGAAGGTGAAAAACAGTTCAATCTCTCCCTTCTTTGTCCTCCAGCGGTCGGGGGCTCTAACCTTCCGTTGATGGAATGATCTTGACTCCCGTAGCCGGCGGCGAGCCTTCTCGTCGGGGCGATCAAGCTCCTTCATCGGGGGGGGGGGGGGGGAAATCTCAGCTCCCCTGCGCCGGCAATCTACCCCAGGTCAGGACCAGTCAAACCTCGTGCAGCTTTTGGAGCTCCCGACCGGTCTCAACCTGAGACTGTGAGCTCTGATGTTAGTCCGCAGGATGCATTGGAGTGTCGATCCCAGGCAAGGGATCGCAGGCTCAGATGATAAGTCCATGCCCCCGCGGGGACTCAAGGTCAGTCCCAGGCAAGACCTCCAGCTCTGTGATGTTAGGTCACAGAGCGATTAGAGATACGATCCGGAAAACAATCGCAGCTCCGGCAAGGTAAGAGATTGAAAATAAGTTTCCCCCGACCTCCTCTCCCACCCCCCACATAAAACAAACCAGAGAACATTTACACAAACTTCTAAAACTTACTAAAAATAACAAGAGTTTGAAAAGGACAGACATACTGTAGGCGAGGCAGCCATCGTGTGGCGCCCCCTGGTGGCATCATGTCCCTTTCTCATTCCGTATCATTAAATTATTTTGCTAAAAGTCAGTACTTATGCTCCTTATCACCTGAGTCTTTCTTAACTTATTACTGTATAGGGTTTTATCTCATACCTCAATCCTTAATTCTTCTCTCTTTTCATTCTCCTCCCCCCCCCCCCCCCTGCTCTGCTTTGAAAACTGTAAACCCTCTTCACTCCTTCCTCTCAGCCCACTCCCCTCCCCCCTCCATTTCCTCGCCACCCAGTTCTGAGGAAGGGGCGCTGGCTTGAAATGTTGACTGGTCTCTCTTTCCACAGATGCTACTTGACTGGCTGAGTTCTTTCAGCACTTCTGTGCATTAAGCATTGATAATTTGGTCCAAAAGTCTTAATTATGACTTGAGAATGGTCCTGAGCTACTATCTGCTTCATTGAAGACCCTCGGACTATCTTTAAACAGACTTTACTGGACTTTATCTTGTGCTAAACGTTATTCCCTTTATCATACATCTGTGCGCTGTGGACAGCTCGATTGCAGTCATGTATAGTCTTTCTGCTGATTGGTGACACACAGTGAAAAAGCTTTTCACTGTATCTTGGTATACTTGACAAATAAATTAAAAATAAACTAAAATTGTATGTGATATAGATGTAGGAGTTTAGCAAAGAGTTACTGTCTTATCTGTTACCTGTAAGTAATGCAGCTGAATATAGCAGCTTGCGTATATTGGAGGAGCCTATTGCGTGGTCTAATATACCGTGATTCACTTTGTGTGAGCAATGCTTCAGAATGTACGCAAATGGCAAGCCAAAATCATCTTTGATAAAATGGAAATGTGTTGAAAATCCCTCTGCAGAGGCTGCTTTTAGTTCACGCTTAGGGCGGCACAGTGGCGCAGCGGCGCAGCGGTAGAGTTGCTGCCTTACTGCTCTTACAGCACCAGAGATCCGGGTTCGATCCTGACTACTGGTGCTGCCTGTACGGAGTTTGCATGTTCTAGCTGCGATTGCCTGGGTTTTTTCCGAGCGCTCCGGTTTCCTCCCACATCACAGAGATGTAAAGGTTTATAGGTTAATTGGCTTCTGTGAATTGGCCCTAGTATGTAGGATAGAACTAATGTACAGGGTGATCGCTAGTCGGTGCAGACTTAGTGGGCCATAGGGCCTGTTTCCACACAATATCTTTAAACTAAACTGTTCTCCAATTGAAAGCTAAACTTTGTAGTTAAAGCTAGTTTGTAAAGTGACATTTGTTTGTTTCCTTAATGATGAATTTCCGCTTCTCTTACTCTACAGGAAGAGGAGGATGCTGTACAGTTTGCCAATCGAGTGAAAGCGGCCATAGCTCAACAGGGAGGCCTGGTGGATCTTGCCTGGTAATTCAACCGACTTGGGTGATGGAAAAGAGAAATCTAAAGAATCTTAAAAGATTTATCTTCATGATCTGATTTTTAAAAATAAATGTCTCCCCACTTTAATAAAAAGGGGAAATCCCTTAATAGAGTCATAGAGTCTTACAGCATGGAAACAGCCCCATTGTCCCAACTTGCCCACACCGGCCACATGTCGCATCTACACCAGTCCCACTGCGTTTGGCCCATATCCCGGCCCGATCTATTTCTCTCATAATTTTGTACACTAAAATCCCTTTAGTTATTGATTGGTGGTTGAATTCTGTGACATGTTTGGTAAGGTGGCTAGCATTTGCCCAACTTGCCCACACCGACCAACTAATCCCACCTGCCAGCGTTTGGCCCATATCCCTCTAAACCTGTTCTATCCATGTTCCTGTCTAAATGTTTCTTAAACGTTGCGTTAGTACCTGCCTCTATTACCTACTCTGGCTGCTCGTTCCATACACCCACCACCCTTTGTGTGAAAAAAAAGTTACCGCTCAGAGGTAGAAGGCCAGGTGTTGCATTTAGTGTGGGTGCATGGTGTGGTCTCTTTAGATGGGGAGTGGTAGATGGGGATGGAAGAACACTCCAGGGAATCAGCAATCCCTGTGAAATGCTGAAAGCAGAGGGGAGCATGCATCTCTTGGTGATTTTTGTTGAAACGGATGAAGGATAATCCGTTGAATGCGGAGTGGAAGGTAATCACTAGGAGGTGGGAGTGAAGGCAAAGGTGCGGGAAATAGATGATATGCATAGCAAGGTACTACAGATTCTAGTTTCTATGAAAGATAGACACAAAATGCTGGAGTAACTCAGCATCAGAGCATCCCTGGAGAAAAGGAATAGGTGATGTTTCGGGTTGGAACCCTTCTTCAGACACAGTCCGCTGAGTTACTCCAGCATTTTGTGTCTCTATCCGGGTCTATGGCTCTGTCCACTAAATTTTATTTTCTTTCATTCTAGGGATGGAGCCCTGAAAAGAGCCAAAGTTAAAGACAGTTTCAAAGAACAGCAACAGAAAAGTTACAGCAAGACAATTGTTAGGAGTGAAAGCAACTGAAGAGAAGGAGATGTTTGTCCATCCATCCCTTCTGATGGTCATTGTTTATATCTTCACGTCACTTGGGTTTATTGAATGTTGTCTCTTTATTTTTGTAATGTGAGAAAATTTATACATTCAGTTCCAAATAGAAAATTACCTATAAATGATAACGGTTCAACTGTGTTTGAGTGTTGATTTATGAGAAATTCATGTGGATGTATCAGTCTTGGTTATCCAACTTGTTCTGTAAAGCTGTGCGACATACAGGCAAGGCTTGGTGTGGACCTTCATTCATCCTTGCTGTGTTTCCAAGCATGTCTTGCTGAACCATGACATTATCCTATTCAGTCCTATGCTCCCTGTTCTTTTTTTTCACCCTGAATAGCATTGAAGAGGAGAGGCAGCTGGGAACTAAGGCTGAATAACTTTGCTGTTTTTGTGCAGTCCTCGGTTTAGAGAGTCATAGTCACACAGAGTGGAAACAGGCCCATCGTCCCAATTTGTCCACACTGACCAACATGTCCCATCTATACTAGTTCCATCTGCCTGCGTTTAACCCATATCCCTCTAAGTCTGTCCTATTCATGTACCTGTCTAAATGTGTCTTACACATTGAGCTAGTACCTGCCTCAACTACCTCCTCTGACAGCTCGTTCCATACACCCAACACCCTTTGTGAAAAAAAATTACTCCTCAGGTTCCTATTAAATCTTTCCCCCCTCACTTTAAACCTATGACCTCTGGTTCTCCATTTCCCATCTCTGGGCAAGAGACTCTGGCTTGATGACCATAGAAAATAGATGGAGGCATAGGCCATTCGGCCCTTCGAGCCAGCACTGCCATTGATGGCTGATCATCCAAAATCAGTACCCCGTTCCACCTTTTTCCCCATATCCCTTGATTCTCTTGGCCCTAACCCTAACTCTCTCTTGAAAACATCCAGTGAATTGGCCTCCACTGCCTTCTGTGGCAGAAAATTCGACAGATTCACAACTCTCTGGGTGAATTTTTTTTTCCTCATCTCAATCCTAAATGGCCTACCGCTTATTTTTTTTTTCAATAAGTTTTCAAGAAGCTAATCCCATTAGAAAAAAGGAAAAGCGAATGAAAGGGAACAAAACTACTATTTTTATATTGTTTTACATATTAGATGGGTTTGCTGGTAATTTCTGGGTGACAGATGGTCATTTTCTTGAGATTATCAACCTTATCTGAAGAGAAACACTGGGATTGAAAGAACAATTTTTGGTCTCTAAAGTATCTGGTTTCAGTAAAGTTAAGAGTGTCAGAGTTTCCTTTCAGTAGTAATTAGTAAATTTGTAAGTTGATTAGAAATGGTGTCAGGGGTTATGGGGAGAAGACAAGAGAATGGAGTTGAGAGGGAAAGATAGATCAGCCATGATTGAATGGCAGAGTGAACATAAATTCATGGATCCATATGGTCACACCTGGAGTACGGGCTGGGCATTGTCATTTTGGAAGTAATTGATATTTACAACTATTGAATGTTGTTTGATCTTGAAGCAGTAGATGATGAAGGTGTGTGTTCTGGTTTTGACTGTATCATTTTTCAAAAGAAACATCACTTAAAACATTTTTTTAAAGGTGACAGGTTGCTGTGAATGGCTGGAAGAACTGCTTTGGCTTACCCAAGTTTTAGAATAACATGTATACACTCTCAAAGAGATTTTAAACCCAACAAAATCTACTTTTGGTTATTCAATACAGGGCGACATGGTGGTGCAGTGGTAGAGCTGCTTCCTTATGGTGCCAGAAACCCAAGGTCGATCCTGACTACGGGTGCTGTCTGTACGGAGTTTATACATTTTCCGCGTGATCGCGTGGGTATTTTCCGGGTGCTCCAGTTTCCTCTCTCACTCCAGAGACGTACAGGTTTGTAGGTTCATTGTCTTTGGTAAAATTGTAAATTGTCCCTAGTGTGTAAGATAGTGCTAGTGTATGGGGGTGATTGCTGGTTGGTGTGGCCTCGGTGGGCCGAAGGTCCTGTTTCTGCGCTGTATCTCTAAATTCTAAATAGATTAGTATATTTATTTTAGATAATTATAATGGAATGCACAGCACAATACCAACACTTTATTACGTGAGTTGTTCAGTCCCCAATTGTTTTAAAAACAATAAAAAGACCTGGGGTTTGAGAAATATTTTCATTGATATTAGAGTTGAGTCTTTGTTGAATTATTTCATGTTATCCTTCATCCTGCCTGTTTTGTGTAAAACTGATAATAATACTCTTAGGAAGATCCTGTGACATTTTTATGGACTTCCAAAGACACCAAAAATCAAAGGATGCTTTCTCGGTGGTCACAACAATTAACAATTTGTGAAGAAACAAAGAACTGCAGATGCTGATTTATACCAAAGAGAGACACAAAGTGCTGGAGTAACACAGTGGGTCAGGCACATCTCTGGAGAAAATGGATGTGTGATGTTTCGGGTCGTGACCCTTTTTTGGTCCTGACTCAAAAGTCACCCAGCCTTTTTGTCCAGAGATGCTGCCCGACCTGCTGAGTTACTCCAGCACTTTGTGTATAAGGATTTGCATTACTGTGACAGGTAATACATTCACACATAACTTAGTTATAATTTAGAGCCATTCCTGCTTTGTGTTTGCAAGTTTGACATATAGAAAATCTTAAAAATATGAAATTAGCAAAACCATATTCATTTCAGACCAGGCAGTATCAACAATACATCTCAGAAGACATAGGAGCAGAATTAGGCCATTCAACTCATTTTTATTTAATGTACTATATTATTTTTTTCCTTCTGAAACCAGGACACAAGTCTGCAACAGCCAAGGAAATGCAGTTTTGTATTCACCTTTCTCTGCGACTTACCTAAGTTGAAATAAAAGTGAAAATGTATTGTTTTTTTTTGCTTGTTGTGGAATGACAAATACAAGGATATACTCAAACAGCAAATGTATGAATGGCACCATTAAATTCTAAAACAATCTCTGAACAATCTCTGAATAATAATAGGCAGGAGTTGTTACAAACTGCTTTTATCGGTGTCTTTAACACGTAATCAGATTGAAAATTAGAAAGGAAATGTTTGATTCTAATTAAATCACAAAGTTTGTTACAGACAAAATATTTCTCACCAGGGTCACTCAACAGGAAATTAAGATCACCAATTTTAAAATTGGTTCATTGTGATATCGAAATATTCTAACTTAACCTATATCTATTTGAGGTCCTGATCATGTAAAGCTAAAGAGCAAATGCACATTTTAATGTCTTGAATTATCATGGTTATTATGGTGGAGGAAGGAACTGCAGATGCTGATTTACATTGAAGATAGACACAAAATGCTGGAGTAACTCTGGAGAGAAAGAATGGGTGACGTTTCAGGTCGAGACCCTTCAGAAGGGTGTAAGGTTGTTTGCATTAATATAGTTATTCAGGATTGTTCAAGAGGTTTTGTTGAAATTAATGGTAGGGTATTGATGTTTTATGGTACCAAAGACTATGGACTAGTTCCAGTCCATTTATAGTTTACTGATCGGATAAAGTATTCTTGCATATTTTACATTGAGAAAGATACCTCTGTATAATTAAATAATTGAGCGATAACAAAAGCTAAGATTGTTTGGCTAAGCCACCCTGACATTGGCAGATGTACAAGATTCTCAGAGCTTAAGGAAAGTGAGATTTAAGACAGAGCTACCAGTGTAGAAGGTAAATTCATCAGTGGCAGTGGATTCAGGAGGATGGAGGACATCTCTAGACAGAGATTCATCGCTCTGTCTCATTCTGCCTGGGAAGGCGAAACAAACAATGGAGAGTGTGGTGGAAACCTTGCTAATTATAGGCATTAATTAACGGGGGAACCAAAGAAATAGCTTGTATTTTTTCTGACCTCCACATGTTAATGTAAGTAGAACCAAGTTTTTGGGAGGTGTGTACAACTTGCATTTAGCATTTGTACATGTGCGCACAAACTGATGCACTCTTAACAGTAGTGATACCTTTCTGTTCTAAACATTTTATTAAACAGATTGCACATCTCAAGACTGAATAGACAAGGCATCAAATTCTGTTAATTTCAGCGAATGATTTGCATTGTAAATTTGTACGTCATTAATATTGCTTTGCAGGAAATAACAGTTTTTTTGCAAAACATTTTATTTTAATATTTTATTTTTTCCAGTAACTTGACGTATTCTGTTTAAGTGCTGCCATGTATGATTCTGTTAATAAACAAATGTTTGTTCATGACATTGCCTTGCTTTGTTATTGCAGCAAAGAGGCGAATCCATTCACAATGTTACTTGTGTGTTTTCCAGAAGGGATGTTGAGGAGATGTTAATGTTATCTGAAGTGGTTTGCAAAAATGTTTTTTGCCAATTCAGTATTGGGTGGTACAACATGGAAATGGGCTCTTCTGCCCAACTTGTTCATGCCAACCAAGTTTTATAACTGAGTGAGTCCCATTTGCCTGCATTTAGCCCATGTCCATCTAAACCTCTCCTATCCATGTGCTATCCAAGTATCTTTGAAACATTGACATTGTACCTACATCAGCAGCTTTTTCTGGCATCCTGTTTCATATATACACCACTCTCTGCAAAATCAAATTGACCCCCAATTTTCTTTTACAACTTTTCTAAAAATCTTTCATGCCTCAGGACATTCCTTCTTTCCCCATTAATCTAGCAATTACCTGTTTGAAGTTGCTACATAAGTGAGGTTTTTTGCCAGAGTATTCATGCAAAGCAAAACCCAATACCCAATGTTTTATTAAATGTACGGTTAGTCTATGTTCCGTTGCTACCAGTTGAGGGATAAAATGTCAGTCAGGGGGAGAGCCACTCCTCTTTAGATAATGTCTTTGGATGTACTCGCTGGAGTTTAGAAGGATGGGGACGGGGGACGGGACGACTTCATTGAAACTTACCGAATAGTGAAAGGGCTGGATAGAATGAATGTGGAGACGATGTTTCCACTAGTGGGAGAGTCAAGAGGCAGAGGCCATTGCCTCAGAATAAAAGGATGTACCTTTAGAAAGAAGACGAGGAGGAATTTCTTTCGTTAGAGGGTGGTGAATCTGTGGAATTCATTGCCACAGACGGCTGTGGAGGCCATGTCAGTGGGTATTTTTAAGGCAGAGATTGACAGATTCTTGTTTAGTACGGGTGTCGGGGGTTATGGGGAGAAGGCAGGAGAATGGGGTTGAGAGGGAAAGATAGATCAGCCATGCTTGAATGGCGGAGTAGACTAGAAGGGCCAAATGGCCTAATTCTGCTCCTATAACGTATGAATGTATGAATATCAGGGATTTTTTACATCGAGCAGTCAAACGGGTCCTTCATTTCACCTCTCATCGGAATTACAGCATCACCAGCTCTTCTTAGTTGGTGGAAGTTCCATTTAAATTCAACTGATGAGGCAGGTGATAGTTAGTGAATTCATGGCTCCCTATTATGTGCTGTACTACAGTAAATTATATTTAATTGCAAAGAAACCACATGGCATAGTTTAAGGAACAATATTTCAAGTAGATTCCTTAATTACCCATAAATAATGGAGCATAATGGAGAGAGCATAAAAGCAAATGGGAAAATCTATGAAACATCGCCAGGCTTATTGAATGTTCCAAACTAACGTGCAAACAGCTTCCCAAAACTGTTAATCATTTCTCATAAATCCCAGCAATAAATTCTGGCAAAGATTTAAAATGCGCCTTGTACACAAACTTCCCCTGTTTTAAACATGTGTGAGGTTTCTTAAAAATAATTTTCATCTTATTCCCTCCTGCTAAGGAAGTTAGGCTTGCATTCCCAATTCTGTCTGAGAATTGGGCGGATTCAGCTTATTGAATTTGAGTAGCCGGTAATTTTCCCATAGGCCAGACGCCTCCATTTTCAGTGGTTTGTTGAACTATCACAGTACCATTGCTTGGTAGCGGCATTGAATTGTCCATTATATTACTAATTTTAACAACTAAACTTGTCTATGAAATATGGGAAGTTAAAATGTAGGTGCAGCATTTAATTAGGAAGGCAAACAGCATGTTGCCCTTTATTATGGGAGCATTTGGGTGCAACAACAAAGGTGTCCTTCCAAAATTAGATAGGGCCCTGGGGAAAATGTAGCAGGAATGATGCCATTAAACTGGAAAGAGTGCTGGGGAAATTTGCCAGGATTTGTGGACCGAGGCTGCAGGGAGAGTTTAGGCTGGCTAGACTTCATTCTTTTGAGTGTAGGTGGCTGAGGGGTGATCATAGTTGTATAACATCATAAGGGGAATAGATAGGATAAACGCACATGGTAGGGGAATTGAGAGATGGGGGGGGGTGAAACGGGGGGGGGGGGGGGGGAGGGGGGGGAAACAATTTAATCGGAATCTGAGAGGCAACATTTATACACAGAGGCAGGTAGGTATGTGGAATGAGCTGTCAGAGGAAGCAGTTCGGCCAGATACAATAACAGCATTTAAAAGACATTTGGACAGGTACAAGGATAGGAAACGTTGAGAAACATTGGGCCAAATGGAACCATATGGGATTATCTTCCATGGGACATCTTGGTCAGCATAGACGAGTTGGGCCGATGGGCCTGTTTCTGTCCTGTATGAACCTATGACTCTATGACTACGAATGCCATGTACAGGTCTCGCTATCAAACTAGGGATAAACTTACAACAGAGAGTGAACAAGGAATCAGATTAGTTCCTGCAATGGGGAGATTTTCCAATGACATTAAGCAGACTGGGCATTTATTCTCGAGAGTTCAGAAGAATGAAAGGGGATCACACTAAAAGATGCTTTTTTTTTGCAGCTTCCCAGAGAAGATGTAGGGATGGTTTTCCCCCTGGCTGAGAGGTGTCAAGTTGAGAGTCAGTCTTAAATAAGGGACTGACCATGCAGGACAAAGATGAGAGGAAATGTCTTCACCAAGTGGGCAGTGAACCAATGGAGTCTCAATCAAAGCAGTTTCCAAACTGGTTTGACAGAGAATGGGGATATCGATTAAGGACAGTAAAGTGCTGCTGAGGTTAATGATCGGCTAAGATCTTATTGAATGATGGATCAGGTGAAAGAGACTGAAAAATCTACTTCTCTATTTCTTGGACCACAAGACCATACGTCATAAGGAGCAGAATTAGGCCATTCAGCCCATCGAATCTACTCCGCCATTTATGCAAGGCTGGTCTATTTTTCCCTCTCAATCCCATTCTCTTACCTTCTCCCTGTAACCTTTAACTTCCTTCAAAACCCCTGCCTTAAAAATACCCAACGATTAGGCATCTACAGCTGTCTGTGGCAATGAATTCCACAGATTCATTACCCTCTGGCTAAAGAAATCCCTCCTCCATTTTGAAGTTATGTCCTTTTATCCTGAGGCTGTGCCCTCTGATCCTAGACTCTCCCATTACTGGAAACATCCTTTACACATTCACTCTATTAGGCCTTTCATTATCCAGAAGGTTTCAATGAGATGCCCCCTCATCCTTCTAACCTCCAGTGAGTACAGGGCCAGAGCCTTCAAACACTCTACATACATTAACTGAATCATTGCTGGGATCATTCTTGTAAACCTCCTCTGTTAATCTCTCCAAAACCAGCACATCATTCCTCAGAAATGGGGTGCAAAACTGGGGGGGGTCACAATATTCCAAACATGGCCTCACCAGCGCCTTGTAGTCTCAGCATTACATTGTTGCTTTTATATTCTCGTGCCCTCGAAATTATTGTTAACATTGCATTTGCTGATTCAAACATCAAATTAACCTTTTCTGAATCGTGAACCAGCATTCCTGTCCCTTTATGCTTCCGATTTTTAAATCCTCTCCTCATTTAGAAAGTAGTCTGCGCCTTTATTCCTTCCACCAAAGTGCATGACTCTACAGTTTGCTACGCTGTATTCTATATGCCACTACTTTGCAAACTCTCCCAACCTGTCCAATTCCTTCTGCAGCCTCCCTGCTTCCTCAACACTATCTGCCCCTCCACCAATCTTCGTATCATCTGCAAACGTGGCCACAAAGTTAATTCTGATAATTAACACACAATCTGAAAAGTAGCGGACTCAACACTGCCCCCTGTCGAATACCACTAGTCACTGGCGGCTAACCAGAAAAGGCCCTCATTATTCCCACTCTTTGCCATCTGCCACTCAGCCATTATAGAAGAATACTGAAAGAATGCATAAAATTATAAATTATAATGGTTTAACGATTCCCTTTTCCAGCAGGCGTGTGTGTTAAAATATAAAATCTGATTGACAGCCTTATTACATATGATAGGGCAAAGAGTGATTGAAGTGTGCCTTGTTAGTCAGTCTCAACATGAGCTTTGTACATCACAGTGCAACAAAGGATTTCACATGTTGTCGGCTATTTTGTTGTACAAGATGAATAAATTCATACCAGCAGTGGTTTGGCATTAGAGCTGCAAATTTGTAAGTGACAGCGTGACAGGGGCTTAAGGCATTTAAGCTTCATGACTAATATGTGAGCCTCGAGAAATAATGCTGTCTTGAAATGTTCCAACACAATACAAAATGGAATAGATCTTAGCTGCAGGATTGTGGCCATTTAATTACCTGCAGTCCTTTTATCCACACAATGTTAAAATTCACCTTAAAGTTCCTGTGTCTGGTTTCAAACTCTTCTCTGTTCACACTGCTCTCTATGTCTTTGAGATCCTCCAATCCTACATGATGTTATTGATGAAGCCTATCCCTGCTTCTAATTCTTATATATAATACACCAAGGTCCCAGGATTCTTCCAATTCCGACCCTTGGTTTTAGTTTTTAGCTTTAGAGAAACAGCGTGGAAATAGGCACTTTGGCTCATCAAGTGTGCGCCGACCAGCGATCCCCGTACATGAGTTCTATCCTACACATTAGGGGCAATGCACAGAAGCCAATTAACCTACAAACCTCTTTGTCTTTGGAATGTGGGAGGAAACCGGAGCATCCAGAAAAACCCCACATGGTCACAGGGAGAATGTATAATCTATGTACAGACAGCACCCGTAGTTAGGATCGAACCTGGGTCTCTGACAGCAACTCTACCACTGAGCCACTGTGCCGCCCTTAATAACTTGATGAATTAACAACTTTCAGACACTCTGCCACCTAATTCCTAAACATTGAATCCTGTTCTTAAACCTCTCATCCTCTCTACTTTTCATTCATACTTCAACAATCTACTTAAAACCTTTGACTAAGCTTGTAGTCATCTGTCCTTTACTTTCTCGTGTGCCTCAGCATTAATTTTGTTCTTTAATGCTGTAAAATACATCAAAGGCACTACATAAATTTAAGTTTGATGTTCTTATGCATTTCTGTTTTACCTCCATGGTTAATTGCTATAACCTTCAAATAATTTTAAAACATTCTGGCTGTTCCCCAAGATGAGATGACAAAGTGATTACATCACCAATTATATCAACCCACCACCTCTACCTTCTGGTTTTACTGGCTGGACTCCAATGCCCTTTTAAATAGCTTTCAAACGCAAAGAGATTGAGAGCCACTTAATTTGTAGGAAAGCCAAAATCTTCCTGAATTTTTTTAAGGTTTAGTTTCTCAGTCCACAGAATTTTGGTTTTCCTCAAATCAAATGTTCAGAGTGCAGTCTGAATCCATTTGCCGGAGATGTGTCAGATCCTCAACCTTTGCGTCTCACATTAGATCCCCTGTGTGAAAGAGTCATGCATGTAAAGACCAATCTCACCCCACACTCATGATGATTCACCACTTTACAGGCTTGCTCACCTGTCGACAGCAACACTCGTCCCCTATCCCATTCCCATCTGCATATATATTCAGTTTAGTTTATTGTCACATGTACCGAGGTACAGTGAAAAGCAGTGAATAGCATAGGTCCAAAGAGAGGCAAATGTACAGAAAAAACACCCAGATAATTGTGGAAATATTCCTCACAATGGCTTTTAATCAAATGCTAACCCAGTGTTATCTGCAAGGATACTTACTGGGGGACATGAAATGTTCTTTAGTCCAGATCTGGTGTAAGTCTGTAGAAACAAGGAACTGCAGATGCTGGTTTACCAAGGAAAGACACAAAATGTTGGAGTAACCTAGCAGGTCAGGCAGCATCGCTGGATTGGTGATGTTTTGGGTCGGGACTCTTCCTCCGAACTGAAACGTAATCTATCCCTGTTCTCCAGGGATGCTACCTGAGCCGCTGAGTTACTCCAGCACTTTGTGGTTTTTCCTGGTGTAACTCCTCTTGAAGATAAACAGGATATCATCTCCCAGCAGCCTAGGTGTACTAGGCTGCAACACTGTGATGTCTTGGAAAGGAGAGAACCCTCTCTAAGGGTTAGGATTTACGACCCTCAGGTATGTTGGAAGGTGAATATGCTCAGGAGAGATGCTCAGCAAATCATCTTACAGAGTGAGGGAATTTTGAGAGGAAGTCTGCAGCCATTGTCACTTTAGTACTATCTCACTACGAAGGATTAACTTTGCTGTCCATCTGATGACTCGAGTTTCTTTAGATGTTCCATAACCCTGCATGCCAACTCTATCTCTGCACTTGGACCACTGATCATGTTTGGCCATCACAGCGGTAGAGCTAATAGATGCACCACCTCATAGTTCACTCAACCTGGGCTAAGTGCTGATCTCTGGTACTGTCTGTGTGGAGTTTGCATGTTCTCCCTTTATCGTGTGGTTCCTTCGGATGCCCTAGTTTCCTCCACATTCGAACTTCATGCTAAATGGTAGGTTAATTGACCACGTGGATTGAGCCTAGGTAAGTAGTTGAAACTGTGTTGAATTTACTTTAGACTTAAGTCTTTAGAGATACAGGGCTCTTTGGGCCACCTAGTCCATGCCGACTAGTGATCAACCCACACACAAACAGTATCCCACACAAAAGGGACAATTTACAATTATTTTACTGAAGCCAATTAACCCTCAGAGCTGTATGTCTTTGGAGTGTAAGAGGAAACCAGTGCAACCGGAGAAAACCCACACAGTCATAGGGAGAAGGTTCAAACTCCATACAACCAGCACCTGTAGTCGGGATCGAATCTGGGTCTCTGACACTTTAAGGCAGCAACTCTACCACTGCGCCACTGTGCCACCCAAATGGATGGATGCCA
Organism: Rhinoraja longicauda; assembly: GCF_053455715.1. Taxonomy (NCBI): domain Eukaryota; kingdom Metazoa; phylum Chordata; class Chondrichthyes; order Rajiformes; family Arhynchobatidae; genus Rhinoraja; species Rhinoraja longicauda. The sequence continues at coordinate 105,924,669 of NC_135953.1, forward strand.
TTTGAATGGACCATTGAGAAAATAACATGAGATTTGTCTAAGTGATCCCCTTTAATGGTGGGAGTAGATCTGGTGCACCGTTTCTTTGCGTTATATATGTTAACGGATTTTGTAATACAAATGTTATGAATACTTATTTCATTACTAAAAAGTATTTCAAAACTACGATTCTCCTAATTACAACGGCTAAATTATGTTGTGGAATGGGGAACTTCTTTATAATGAGGACTTTGAACATTTAAAATTCTTCTCAGTTCTTGTTGGTCCTATGATAAATTTGTTTAATCTAATTTGCTTCAAATGATTTTCAGTTTTACAGCCACAAACTTCTAAATAATGGAACAGGAAGGGCTGATGCAGTACAAGGCTTTAATTAGTATCACATGGATAAAAATTAGTGAGAATCGCAATGCGATGGAATGTGCTAAAAGCAATAGATATTCCTCTTCTTAATTACATTCATTTTGGTGATATAGGGTCTAATCCCTAGGTTATTTTTATTGTCCAAGCCTTGTGAAGGTGAAGTAAGGAAATATCAAGTACTAGAGAGCATAGTTTAACATGAGCGGGGCAAAGTTTAGAGGACATGTGCAGGGCAATTTTTCTGCACAGAGGATGGTAAGTGCCCGGAACACTCTGATGGGTGTGGTGGTGGAAGTAGATAAAATAGTGGCATTTAAGAGGCATTTGGGTAAGGCCATGCACATGCGGGAAATGGATGGACATATGGATATGCAGGGAATGGAAAGATATGGATTATGTGCAGTTGGTCTTGGCATCATGTTCGGGACTGACATTGTGGACCAAAGGGCCTGTTTCTGTGTTGTACTATTCTATATTCTATGTTCTAAACCTGCTTCTTTGCTGCACTTCTTGCAGTGAAGATGTTGCCAGATTCCTACAAGGCAGAGATCACAAGGATTTTGGCCTAGTACCAATAAATAATTATGCAAAATACAGCGAATTTATACAATTACCAACAGGTCTGCAGAACTGGGTGGTGCCAAATGGAAGCCAAAAGATTAGAAAATTACAGCCAGGTGAATTTTGATGGGGTGGAATAATTAAACAGGAAAGGTAGACACAAAGTGTTGAAATAACTCATCGGGTCAGGCAGCATACCTGGTGAAAATGTATGGGTGATGTTTTGGGTCAGGACCCTTCTTAAGACTCGGTATTTGACTGTTCCTCACTCTGAGTTACTCCAGTACTTTGTGTCTATCTTTGGTAGAAACCAGCATCTGCAGTTTCTTTCTACACAAATTAAATAGCAATGCCAATGTAGAGGGACATAATTTATTTCTATCTCATGGAAGGCCCAAATGCCATTCATAGCCATTGCTAATCTTGTCCAAGTCTGGAGAGTCTGATTTTGAAAAATCATTTTTGATTCTGGGCATTGCTGACAATACCAGCATTTATTGCCCATCCCTCTGGCCTTGGGAAGGTGGTGCTGAGTCTTCTTGCACTGCTGCCTTTGTTCTGGTGACACCACGCGGCTCATAGAATCATAGAGTCATAGAGTGATACAGTGTAGAAACAGGTCTTTCGGCCTAACTCGCCCATACTGGCCAACAATGTCCCAGCTACACTAGTTCCACTTGCCTGTGCTTGGTCCATATCCCTCCAAACCTGTCCTATCCATGTACCTGTCTAACTGTTTCTTAAACGATGGGATAGTCCCAGCCTCAACTACCTCCTCTGGCAACTTGTTCCATACACCCCCCACCTTTGTATGAAAAAGTTACCCCTCGGATTCCTATTTAATCTTTTCCCCTTCACCTTGAATCTATGTCCTCCGGTCCTCGATTCCTCTACTCTGGGCAAGAGACTCTGTTACTGTTGGGTACAGTTCTAGGACTTAAAGCCTGCAACAATAAGTCAGGATGGACTTGGATGGGAATCTGAATCTTTAGGTAATTGTGTTCCCACACACCTGCTTTCCCTGTCCTTAAGAAGTGCCAAGCAAAGATGAAAGAAAATGAAACCTAAGAATCTTCGAAGAAAATTATGAAACAGTTGATCATTGAACTCTTTACTTGCTGGCTGTCAGAGGGAATGGTAATAAATATAACTACTTTCTGGGAAGATGACAACAAGGAAGGAACGGCTAAGTGGTGCAGCGGTAGAGTTGCTGCCTTGCAGCGCCAGAGACTCGGGCTCTATCCTGACAATGGGTGCTGTCTGTATGGTGTTTGTGCGTTCTCCCCATGACCGCGTGGTTTTTCTCTGGGTGCTCCAGTTTCCTCCCACACTCCAAAGATGTACAGGTTTGTAGGTTAATTTGGCTTCAGTAAAATAAAATTGTGAATTGTCGCGAGTGTGTGGGATAGTGCAGTGTATGGGGATCACTGTTCGGCATGGACTCAGTAGGCTGAAGGGCCTGTTTCCGCGTTGAATCTCTGAACTAAAACTAAACTAAACATTACTCATTGGCAGATAGTTGTGAAGGTAATCGCAGCAACAGGCAGATCTTGGCCATTACTGTAGTATGCTGACTCCATCTATATCAATAAAATGGTGATGTTAGCACCTTTTCGTTAAACTGCAGGGCACTATTTAACACAGGTCTTAAAAGCAGCTGGTGCACTAAGCCAATAACAACATGGAGGTCTTTCAATCCGTCCCAGGGAAGAGTTGTAAGATGTTCTACAAGCAATTACAGCTGACCTATTAATTTGAGTAAATAATGTCATGTTGAAAACCACACTGGCAAACCTAATCTGTGCCATCAAAGTTTGAAGCATCCATTTTCACCGATGTAAGAGAATTTTAGAATCAGAACTTTGCAACAGTTTCTGGTTGTAGAGGAACTTGGGTATGCTTCCCTTAGTTAAAGCTTTTATTTAATCTGGAAGGAAGTTGCTTTTGATATATCTTATTTCATTGCTGTGAAAATACTCATTGCACAAAGTTAATGTTCTCATGAATAGAATATGAATATTTCTTTAAAAAGCCTTGCAAATTTATAGCCATGTACTGAAATTTACTTTGTCAGCTAATATAATTTGAACCCAGTTATCAATCTAAAACAATGGAATATACTCATGATAAAATGGGAGATAAATTTAAATTGCCAACAATTGCTACCATGACGCACAAGTAAATCACAGTAAAATAGAATAATTTAATTGATTTGATGACAAAGGATGAAAATTGTGCTGAATTTTAAAAAATCGAAAATTCTGAAAGAATTTGTTAACTTTATTGACTAAGTAGAAATAATTATGTAATTTTTGCGATTGGCTTGTTAAAGTGTTCATGTAGGATTTTGGTTAGCAATGTGGCACATTTCTGAGAGCTGTGTCCTCACAACTCCAGTGACCTGGGTTCAATCCGTCCCTGGTGCCATGGAGTTTGCACGTTACCCCTATGACCATATGGGTTTCCTCCCACATCCCAAAGACATGCCAATTTGGGAGGTTAATTTGCCGCTGTAAAATTATCCAAGCGGTAGAATTCAGGGAGGTAGGGAAGACGGGGGAGGGGTTGCTGGGAATGAGGTGAAAATAGGTTACAGGCAAAATTAATGGTGGAAATGGGTTATTCTGATAAACTAAATGACTTCCTTCTATGTCGTGAGGAAATAAGGAAATATACAAGGAAGGAGCTGCCAAAGGAAGTAGTTGAGGCAGATGCAATAACAACTTTTAAAAGACACTTGGGCAGGTACATGGTTAGGAATGGTTTACAAAGATATGGACCAAATACTGGCAAATTGAACTAGTTTAGATGGGGCATCTTGGTAGGATTGCACGAGTTGGATCATAGGGTTTGTTTCTGTGCTGTATGACTCTGCGACTTGGTAGTGGAAAGGTTTGTCCTGGCTCAGGCCTACCATCAGATTTCTCTGTCCATGATGCATGCCCACCTACACTAACCTATTCCAGTAACAAAGGGCCTTCTCTATCTGGGGGACTTCTTGTGAGGTACAGCAGGTTCCATTTTCGAACAAGCTTTGTGGGTCAGATCCTGAGGCTCCATCCCTGGTACCTCCTTGCAACACCCCGAGAGTCCCTAACAGCTCCCCTCTCTCAAAGCCATTGACTTTGTTTGATATTTTAAAACATTGCAAATACATTTTCCAAAAACTCCTATAAAACATCTTAAGGTTTTAACAAATAATTAAAAAAACAATGATAAAAAAATATAGTAAACCAATTGTAAATAAAAACAATAATAACCAACCTATCATTTTTCACAGTATTAGTGACCTCTTTCAAAAGTGTGGAATGATGCATCTTCCACCAACAATTCCTGGAGTAAAACCGGGGGTGAAATGAGAAGGGCTTCTGGCTGTGTTCCACAGGAGGTCATTGCTCTGTTGTTGGACTCAGCCATGAGTTGAAGGGTGGGGCAGGGGCAAGAGGAGGGGATTCAACTGCTTCCCATCTGACTTCCAGCTCTCTCAGACATTAGAGTTTGGCTGCTATGCATGGCAATCTAAGACAAGTAAATCTGCAGACACCAGATAGTCACTGGTTATGTACCCAATGAAGATAAACTCAATCTGGGTCTTAAATTTTGCCAGTGCAATTTATGTGCATAATTGGTAAAAGTGCAGTCTAATTCAATGCATTATATATTTCTAGGTTTAGCATTAGGTTTAGCTTTATTATTATCATGTGCACCAAGGTACAGTGAAAAGCTTTGTTTTTCCTATCTAATCAGATCAGATAATACTGTACATAAATACAATCAAGTCAAACTGATAGATCGAACAAAGGCGAAGATATTGAGTGCGTTCTATACTTACAGATGGAATAGAGATCTAAAAGAGTAGAGCAATTATATCAGATGATAGTAGATCCTTCTTTGGGAAGAGCATCCAAAGAGTCACCACACTCTGGCACCATCTTTCTCAACTATACATGGTTTATATTATATGTGTTTTATATGAAACACCTCCAAATGAATATTGGGAATTATTGAATACATTTGAATTTGCCGACAGGTATCAGGTGATGTCGTTGGTTCTCCCAAGGTTGGTATTTGTTGTTCATTCCTGGCTGATGATAGTTCTTCTCTTTGAACTGTGCCATTGAGATGATCTCCGTTTTAATAATTTCCTAAGGAGCAAATTAGGCCATTCGGCCCATCGGGTCTACTCCGCCATTCAATCATGGCTGATCTACCTTTCCTTCTTAACCCCAATCTCCTGCCTTCTCCCCATAACTTTTGACACACTTACTAATCAAGAATATGCTGATCTCCACCCCGGATGCTGGTGCTCCCATGAAACTACTCGGCTAGGAAATCAAGGAATATGACCAGTAATGATGAAGGAATTGCAATAAACTGCTAACATAAATGACAAAGTTTCAATACAGCTTCTCATTTATCAAGGCAGCTTTAATAAGATCCATTGTCAACTTGAATAAGCGTTTAGCAACAATGATGCGTTATATTTTCACTGTTGTGTACAGTTCCTTCATCCACATGTGAATGTTATGCTCAAGACTCCAGAAACAAGGTTAAATAAATTACAAGTGCTTTTGGAAAAGTAACATAGATTATATTTAAAGAGAAAATTCACACGATCAACCTTATTATTGTTTACTTGAGTTTAGTTTATTGTCACGTGTACTAAGGTACAGTGACAAGCCTTTGTTGTGTGTTAACCTGCTAACGGAAAGACAATACTTGATTATAATCAAGCCATCCACAGTGTACAGATACATGATAAAGGGAATAACGTGAATTAGAAATGTTGCTGTCGGAGTAGAGATTTAAAAGAGTGGAGCAATTGTAATGAGTGATTGCAGATCCACTTCTGTGATGAGCACACAAAGAGTCGCCTGGGTTGGGCGCCATCTTGTCCAAGTAACCAAAACTGGACAATGTGCTGATTCCAGCTGGGATTGCCAAAACCGAGTGATGGTGAATGAAACTTGGAGGCAAGTTGTGGACTCCAGCTTAAGTATCTTGAGACAAGGTGGCTCCTTCTGTACCAACATTCTATTATTATGGGCTGTGGACCAATAATAACAGGGATTATTGAAAGCTGCTGCCCCCCCCATCTTGGTGGATTGAAGATATGCTAAGACTAAAGTAAGAAGCACACCCTAATTACCTTTAGAAGAACAAAGTTTAAAAATCTTATCATTATTTCTTCTCTTGTTTTTCTAACCTGGTTTATACTGTATATTTTTTAAAAATAGGTTTATTTTTATAGCAAGTGCCGGTGATGTCATCAGAGGGGACAATGTGAGCAAACTACTTTAACATCATTACACGGACTGCTGAATTTTTCAGTCCCAGCTGCCTTTGCTGTTTCAGGATGGTTTATTTTCTGAAAGTCTGTGAATATTATAAATGTCAATTAGAAATGAAATCCTGCCTATTTTGATGGCTGTTCCAATATATTCTGAATCTTTCTGGTGTTCCCCAAGGGACGGTGCTGATATATATTAATGACTTGGATTTGGCACATAAGAGCACAATTTCAAAATCTGTAGATGGTGCAATATTTAGAAATATAGTTAATAGGAGGCTTAAAATAATGGCTTAAAGAGAAGACAAACAAGCTGGTGGAATGTCCAGGCACATAGATGGAATTGAATGCAGAAAGATGCGGTGATGTATGTTGTAATGAAGAACAAGAGACAATAAGATATACAAGTAACTGCAAATGCTGGTTTACAAAAAAAGACACAAAGTGTTGGAGTACTTCAGCAGGTCAGACAGCATGTCTGGACAACTTTGATAGGCAAATGTTCGAGTCGGGACTCTTCCTCAGTCCAGTTGAGTTACTCAGAAAATCGGGTATGTCGGGTAAAGTTGTAAAATCAGTGCAAGGTTTAAAAGATCTGGGTCAGTGAAACTTTGTCAGTGATGGGGCAGTTTGAGAAAATAGTTTAAAAAATCAGATGGAAAAAAGATCAGCTGAAATTTTATAAGACACTGGTTTTACCACACATGGAGTAATGCATTCGTTGCGATCACATTTAAGCAGGAATGTCAGCAGAAAGAGGGTGTCATACAGCACAAAATAAAAAAAAGGCAAACACAAAGAAAGCAAACAAAAATTGCTGGTATAAATCTCCACTGAGTTACTACAGCACTGTTTTTGTTGGTAAACTAGCACCGGTGGTAGGTTGTGTCTGCTCCAGCACGCAATGTCCCCACTGACCTTCGAATACCCATCTGTACCAATCACACTTACCAGCACATGGTCCAAAGCTTTCAATGCCTTGATAATTCAAGTGATTAGAGGCATAGAGTCATAGAGTTATACAGCATGGAAACAGGCCCTGCAGCCCAACTTGCCCACACTGACCAACATGTCCCATCTAAACTAGTCCCACCTGCCTGTGTTTGGCCCATATCGCTCTAAATCCGTCCTATCCATGTATCTGTCTACATGCTTCTTAAACATTGTGATAGTACCTGCCTCAACTATCTCTTCCGGCAGCTCGTTCCATACACCCACTACGTTTTGTGTAAAAAAGTTACCCCTCAGGTTCCTATTAAATCTTTCCTCCCCTCAACTTTAATGATTAATCAGATATTTAAAAAATATTGTTAAAATTCCTGTTTCTATTGCCTATTCAGGCAATAAGGTCCAAATTGCTGCTATCCTTGTGTGAAACAATATTCCACAGATCCCCTCTAACTTTCTTACTCCTTAGTTTACATCCTTGGCTGTTAGATGTGTCTATAAAGAGCAAACATTTCTCACTGTCCACCCTTTCTATGTTACATGGTTCTCCTTATGTGCCTATCCTGTTGGTTGGAATCATACGAAGCACAAAGGAAGATGATTGTGGTGGTTGGAGATGATGTTCCAGGTAAGGAACCTCCCTCAGACTGTTGAAGGGTCTCGACTGGAAACATCGTCTCCCTATTTCCCTCCACAGATGCTGTCTGGCCCGCTGAGATCCTCAAGCGGTATGTTTCATAAGCTTATGATGTTATTTCGTTTATTGAATCTTCAATATTTTTATTTTACCTCCTTATTCATGTTAAATAAGTTATTTAAACATCCTAATTGGAAGGAAATTGATTCCATTGGAAGAAGGTGTTGAGAACCAGAGAACACAGGTGAAAGAAAGGAAAGTGGTTCAAGAGATGTTAAGCTGGAAAGAGTGCAGAGAAGATTTGCGAAGAAGTTGCCAGGGCATGAGAGCCCAAGCTATAGCGAGATGTTGAGCGCAGTAGGATGAAAGGTGATCTTATGGAGGTTTATAAGATCATGAGGGGAAAAGATAGGGTGGATGCACACAGTCATTTACTCAGCATAGGGGAGTCACGGACCAGAGGACAGAGGTTTAAGGTGAGCGGAACAAGATTTAATAGACATCTGAGGGGCAACCTTTTCACACAGAGAGTGATGGATATATGGAATGAGCTGCCAGAGGAGGTAGTTGAGGCAGATAACATAACAACATTTAAAAGACATTTGGTCAGGTACATGGACAGGAAAGGTTTAAAGGGATATTGGCCAAATGCAGGCAGGTGGGAGATGGGGCATCTTGGTCGGCATGGGCAAGTTGGGTCGAGGGACCTGTTTCCATGCTGTATAATTTTATGACTAAGAAAATCTCTTTTTAACACACTAAAATGTTAGCCCCCTGGAATATATTACAAGAGAGGGCGACAAAGGTAAATTCAACCATGGCTTTGAAAAAAAATAATCTGTGGAATTTGCAAGAAAAGAAAATGAAAGGGATAGGGGAAAAGACAGGGGAGGAGAGCTGCATTGCTATTGCAGAGCTAACACAGACTTGAAGGGCTGAATGGTCTCCCATTATGCTGTTAGCGTTCCATAATTCTATGATCTTGGAATGAGAATGGCACTAATGGTACAGTTGAGCACGTTAACAGTGAAGAATATATTGTTTGAAATTGCAATAAAATAAAATTAAATGTGCCTATTATTCAAAGGCAAAGTTAAATTTAATGGGATGAGAGCTTTGTTGCTCAATAAATGATATCTACATTTTGCAGCTGATTTAAATCAGCCTTTTTGATGAGTAAGAATAAAATACTGTTTTCACCATCAAGGTTGTTTCTTACAGAGAAAATAGAGATAAAGAGCAACACTCTCTGTGTTCTTTTGTTTGTTTCTGTTGCACATCTGTTTTGGCAAATTTTTGACTTAACTAGTAACTGAGGAGATTATATCATGTTCTGACTCTTGGGAGTTACCAAGGCGATCGTGTGAGGCAGACGAATTAACCGGCAATGTAGGAGCCAACACACTAATGGGATTTAATAATTTATACCTTTACTCATATTAATTCTCTCTGCCTCACACCATCAGATATAGTAACTTTTCTAAAGCAGCAGCTCAGTAAAATCACCCACACAAACATGATTTGAACCACAATAATAAAATTGAAAAGCAGATGATAGACTGAGTGCAAATTGTCTGTAATTGAGGACTGTCTGTCTTTTCTGTCCTCTTGGAGTTTGCACCTTCTTTTCTGAAGGTGGTAGCTCAGAATGAGATAAATCACTCAGCTGCCTCAGTCCTCCTACATGATCGCAGTTACAATCATTCACATGCAATGCTAAATGGAGAGAGTTGACAAGATGATAGAAAAAGAAGGGTCATCACAACCCCATTCTTATCGGATATCCACATAACCAGATCCTTGGACGGGCATTTCTGCGTGGCACGATTACAATCAAATTCCATTGCGGAGTGGTCCATTACTAAGGATAATGCCAACACAGTAAAGAAACACGAGAGAAAAATAACAATGGTGGGGGGGTGGGGGGGGGGGGGGGGGGGGGGGTGGGGGGGGGAATGGGATGCGGTCAATGGGTTGTGCATGAAGTCACAGGAAGGTTTTGATAAGATAACGTACTATCACAACGTTTAAGAAACATTTAGACAGGTACATGGATAGGATAGGTTTAGCAGGACCTGGGCCATATGCGGGCTGGTGGGATGAGTGTAGGTGGGACATGTTGATCGGTGTGGGCAAGTTGGACCGAGGGACCTGGTTCCACGCTGTATCATTCTATGACTCAACAACACAAGCAATTATTGTTGAAGACTAAAGAGTGTGCAGAGGTGTATCAATTTTGATTATATTAACTGAAAGGGAGAAAACTGAGAATAAAGCTTTCAGGCTGTGTAATAATTGAAGCAGACACCATCTCAACATTTAAACTAAATTAGATAGTCCATTAAAGTTGTAAAGGATAAATGGAATTAGAACTAGAAATTCAAAAGTAAGCCACAAAATGCTGTAGTAACTCATCGGATCAGGTAGCATCCCAGGAGAAAATTTTGTGTCTTGGCTTGGTAAATTAGCATCCGTCGTTCCTTGTTTCTACATTCTGCCTGTTCCCCTGAGTTACTCTAGCAGTTTGCCTCTTTCCTTGGTAAACGAACATCTTCAGTTCCATGTTTCTAAATTTGAAAGTGTACTTTCTTAACCTTAGGAGGTCCCAAAGTGTTTCACAGATATGAAATACTTTTTATTTTGTGTATCTTAGTAAATACAGTAGGCAATTTGGAAACTTAAAAAACAAAATGGATAAAGGGCCGTTTACAAGATGGCGGCGGATGGAGAGGATCGGTGCCGCCAGGACCACTGGCCTTTAAGGCCAAGATAAGACTGCACTCTTAAGGACTTTGAGACTTTGTTGGCACCAGAATTGTGGCGACTTTTTGTGTACTGTCTCGGTGAAGTCTATTATTACACTACAATCATTGCACCTTTGTACTTATCTATGAATGTTCTTATCTATCATATGATTTTCACTGTGCCTAGATTCATAGGTACATGTGACAATAAAGTACCATCATCATTGTCATCATCAAAAAAATTAGATAAACGATCAATTCATGCGATTTTCACTTGATGTTTATTGAGAGATAAGTATTGACTAAAAAGTGTGGACAACACCCTTGCTCTTTCATTATCATATCATATCATATATATACAGCCGGAAACAGGCCTTTTCGGCCCACCAAGTCCGTGCCGCCCAGCGATCCCCGTATATTAACACTATCCTACACCCACTAGGGACAATTTTTTTTACATTTACCCAGCCAATTAACCTACATACCTGTACGTCTTTGGAGTACGTCTCTTCTTTTCCATGGTCTTTTAAATTATATCCATCCATGTTTATGTAACAAATAAACTTGGTATTTTGCTGGTATGTAAGGCTCAGCAGTGATATATTGCGACGTGTGCCATCTCTTTGTGCCGCTACTCTGCCTCGTGAAATAAACACTGAGAACGAACCTGTATCTCGCACTGTGCTACTCCACTGAAAGCCACTGAGTAGGGAGTGATCAATACAGCAATAAAACGCTTCAAAGACATCAATTAAAAATAGAGGATTAAGTTGTAAATCATTGTCAGAATATTAAAGTCCATGTATTACACAACCTTTGGAGATTAACTACCTACCGTTTTCCAGTACATGTGCATTTCTAACTCTGTACAGATTCTGTAATCTACTCCCTAAAATCCATTGGGAATAAGTTTTTTTTAAAACAAGGGAACTGATTTTAGTCAGGGAGGCTAACAAGTTGCATTGATCAGCTAGTTAATCACAAAACACTTTAGTCTTACATCAATCAATTATTTATTACATTTCTTACCCTCGTAGTGTCTTAATAATAAATAACAGGCATCCAGTGTGGAATGAAAGTCAATGCTATCCAGCCCTGGCTTGGTGGCTTGGTTATTGGGTTTACAGTGGAGACCATCCAGGGTTAATGGTAGGTTAGGTGGCAATGAGAGCACAGGTTACAGTTGAACTCTGACAATGCTTTGTACGTGGGAGCAAGAAATCTTTGCAGGGCGTGTCAGCAGTACCAGCACATTGAAAGCCTGCTTTAGGATCATTAAAAATTCACTTCATTCAATAGTTTCTTAAAAGCAAAAGGAGAACCAATTTTAAACTACACTTGAATTATTATGTGCAGTCTGGTCAGCGGATCATAGGAAAGGTGTGATTGTACGGGAGAGGGTGTACTGGAGATTCACCAGGATGTCGGAAGAGGATCCTGATCCGAAAAGTCGCCTGTCCATTCCCTCCACAGATGCTGCCACGGAGTTCCTCCAACACTTTCTGTTTTTCTTAAGATGCCAGTATCTGCAGTTCCTTGTGTTGTCACCAGGATATCGCTTGGGATAGGAGGACTTTAGCTATGTGGAGAAATTGGAAAGGCTAGATTTATTTTCTCTGGCGTGAAGGAGGCTGAGGATGGTATATAAAATTACGAAAGGCACAGATAGGGTAAATAGTCAGAATCCCTTTCCCATGATAAGGGTATTCAAAAGCAAGAGGGCTTAGGTTTTAGGTGAGAGGAAGGATTTTTAAAGGGCATCTGAGGGGTATGTTTTTCACAGTGTTTGATATCTGGAATATGCTGCAAGTGCAGCTGGTGGAATTAGATAAGATTAAAACATGTTTAAGAGACAATTAGGCAGACAAATAGGCAAGATATCGAAGGATATGTTTCTAATTCCGTCAAATGAGATTAATGCAGATGGGCAAAAAGGTCAACACTGATGTGGTGGGTCAAAGGTTCTGTCTCTGTGCTGTACAATGCCATGTCTTTATTATAATTGTATGGGTCTTTAACAATGAAGGCATTTTTGTAAGTTAAATGGAAGTGTAGTAAAATTTTAGTGAGCTGGGAATGATTACTAATGCCATTACATGAATTGGACATTACTGATAAATTCAGTTCTATTTAATTGATTGATGTCAAGCATTTCATAAAAGATAAATGGTAGCAAAAAAATCTTTGGTTTGTTGTGAATTATAACAACCAGAGAGCAGTCGCTAACTATCAGACTAAATGCAAGAGTTGATGAAAGATGAGAACGGATGCTGGATATTTAAGGAATCTGAAGAAGGGTCGTGTCCTGAAACATAACCTATCGATGTTTTCCAGGGATACTGGCTGACCTGCTTAGTTACTCTAGCACTTTGTGTCCTTTTTTGTTAACCAGTTTCTACTGCTGGTTAATCAGTCTCTGAAGAAAAAGTTATGGATGATATCTTCATTGGAATCTAATAACCCACGGAATACCTTGGAGTTTACCTGGACAGTAAACTGGTCCAGGAACACTGAGGCCCTGTACAAGAAGGGACCGAGCCGGCTGTACTTTTTGAGAAGGCTCCACTCCTTCAACGTCTGCAGTGAGATGTTGCAGATGTTTTACCAATTGGCGATAGCCAGTGCCATCTTCTTCGCTGTCGTGTGCTGGGGCAGGAGGGCGAAGGTCGTGGACGCCCACAGAATTAACAAGCTCATCCGGAAAGCTGGCTCCATCCTGGGGGTGGGGTTGGATTCATGGGAGGTGGTCTTGGAGGGGAGGATGCTCCTCAAACTGTGGAGCATCTAGAACAAAACAGCTCACCCCCTCCACTGGTCAACCTGAGGAGTACCTTCAGCAACAGACTGGTTCCACCAAAATACAGTGCAGAACGCCACAGGAGATCCTTTTTCTCTGTGGCTATCAAACTGGACAACTCCTCCCCCTTGTGTCGTGGGTTAGACTGAGACCGAGACTGACTCCCCCCCCCCCTGTCCCCCCGCCCCCTGTCCCCCCGCCCCCTGTCCCCCCGCCCCCTGTCCCCCCGCCCCCTGTCCCCCCGCCCCCTGTCCCCCCGCCCCCTGTCCCCCCGCCCCCTGTCCCCCCGCCCCCTGTCCCCCCCGCCCCCTGTCCCCCCGCCCCCTGTCCCCCCGCCCCCTGTCCCCCCGCCCCCTGTCCCCCCGCCCCCTGTCCCCCCGCCCCCTGTCCCTCGCCCCCTGTCCCCCCGCCCCCTGTCCCCCCGCCCCCTGTCCCCCCCGCCCCCTGTCCCCCCGCCCCCTGTCCCCCCGCCCCCTCCACCTCCACAATCTTTGCACATCCCCAATCCTTTCCACTCGTCACTTTAATTTCATGTTTCATGTATCTTGTGATTTTATGACTGTTGGCAGAGCAATTTCCCACCTGGGATAAATAAAGTTCTATCGTATCGTATCGTGTCGTATCATATCTTATCGTATCATAACGTATCGTATCGTATCATAATATATTAACCTACATTTTTCACTTAAAGATGATTGTGTGTTTATCATAATATGAAGCTACTGTATCACCAAGCCACACACAAATGTCTCTGGGCTCTTTCATGTGCTAACTGGCCTCTGAACCATCCGATAAAGTAGGTAGTAACTCAGACCTGCTGTGCCCAATATATTGGTAAAGGCTGAAGGAAATTGGTGTGACACGCCCATGTTTACAGCAGGCACTATAGGCAAACAAGCAGCTTAATGTCTACTTCAGATATGGACCTGGAGGCCTGACTGAGGCTTTTCACCTCAAGGCCAATTTCCTTTGAGATAGTCAGCACTGGCTGCACTCAATAAAATCAGAAAGGGTTGCTGGTGTCCTCTACCCAAAGAGGAAAGATTCATAAGTAAAGAGTGTGGAACTCAAAGGACCAAGATTGTTCTGCAGGGAAAAGCAACGAGGTCACGGGGACAATGTACAAACGCCGTACAGACAGCATGCATTGTCAGGCTCGCACCCGGGTCTCTGGCACCGTAAGGAAGTAACTAACGCTGCTCCACTGTGCTGCACCGATCTTTCCTAAGCCAGTACAGCCTCCACTGCTCTCCTGTCCCAACATCTGCTAACCAACTCTCCGGCCTGCATCTTCCTGCCAAATACCATGCCATTCGCCATCTTCCTGACCTAACCAACCAGTCCCACATTCCAATTCAGACCCAACATTGAACGCTGTGGTTGATTATTTAGACTCTTTTTCATTGGAGGTGAATTTTTTCCAGAAATTAGGTGGTGTGTCTGTTATTGCCGTTTATCAGCTCATTACTGAAGTTGAAACAAGGAACTGCAGATGCTGGTTTACCAAGAAAAGACATAAAATGCCAGAGTAACTCAGCGGGCCAGGTAGCATCGCTAGACAACATGGCCAGGTGACATTTTGGGTTATGACCCTTCATCAGACCTCACAGAACCTCTATCAAAGATCTCCTAGGCTTCCCATTGTCTCGGTCTTATTGCATCCAGCCGTAAAACATAGAACAGTACAGCACAGGAATTTACCCTTTGGCCCACAATGTCTTTGCTGAACACAAATGCTATGTTAAACTAATCTCTGCTGCCTGCATGTGATCCATACCCCTACATTTCCTGCATATCCATGTACCTATCTAAAAGTCTCTTTTATATCTGCTTCCACTGCCATAATCCTATCTACTACCTCCATCACCACCCCTTGCAGAGCATTCTAGGCACCCTCAACCCTCTCTGTGAAAAACTTACCCCGCACATTTCCTTTACATTTGCCCCTCTGACTGTGAAGGTATGCCTTTGACGTTCCCCCCACCCTGCGGAAAAGGTTCTGACTGTACACTCTAAGTATGCTTCTCATACGTTTATGCACTTCTATCGGGTCGCCCACTAGTGTTGGATGTTCCAGAGAAAGCAATGCAAGTCTGTCCAACCTCTCCTTGTAGCTAATACCTTCTAATCTAGGCAGCAACCTGATCAACCTCTTCTGCATCCTATCGAAAACCTCCACATCCCTCCTGCAATGGAGTGGCTGCAGCTATGGACTGCTTCACTCACTTTGGAGTTGCAAATGGAATTGAAACATCAGAAACACCCCATTTCTGACTTTATGTTGGAGATAAGATCATTGACTGAGTGCCTTCCATTTGTGTACGTCTTTAATACAAGTGAAGATAAAAATAGATTTCACTGCTGAGAAATTAATTTTGGCCAAGGTTGTAAGGGTGTCTTTAAAGATGGAGAGAATGATGGTGATCTAATGATATGGTTGGGCTATAGTATAGGATTTCATTGTGTGGGCCTAAGATAATGTTAACACATTTATTAAGTTCAGAGCAAAGGAAGATGGATCCCTTTAGCTTTAAAGTTAAGCATTTAATTTGGATAATTGTCTATAATTTTTCAAGACATTTTTCTGATCAATATAGAAACAGACACTGAAAGGTAATTCAAGTATGCATGATTAACATATTGAAAGATACAATAAAATTAAAGCTTCAAGAAACTAGCTGCACATCTTTCTAATTTTATTGCAGTAGTCCTGCACTAATGTGCAGAGTTGGTACATGCAATGTTGAGATGCTCCTACATGAAATCTAGATTCAAATTCTGATTGTTTTCTATATTTCCAGTGGCTGGTGTAAACAGCAGAGTGACCTGACTGACTGTGAATAGAAACTCTGTGACTATTTTCACTCAAAGAATGGAAATTACTGTTTTATAAAAGAGAAATCTTCAACACATATCATTGGATGGCAGTAAATTCTATGAATCCTAATGCATGGTTCATTAAAATAAAATTACATTACAATTATGATTAATTAGATTAAACTTATGAAACTGTGTATTAGTTTCTGTGCCTCAGAAAAAAAGGAATGATGGATGACGAAGCCTGGTGATAAGTGAAGAAAGCGACCAAACTAAATTGAATGTGTATTCATCCGTTCTCTCTTCATAAGTAATGATAAATTGAGCATGTCACATTTAACAATGGATGTCTGGTTTTAAATACAATCTCCACTTCTGGTTGTTAATGCACAGTGGCAGGGATCACAGTGTATGTCTCCGGCCAAGTCTAAAATTTGCCCTTGCTTCCTTGTTTATGTACCCGTACAAAATTGTATTAGTGTGAAAGAATTTAGCTGCAGACAATGTGTAAGACTGGAATTGCCAAGAACAAAAAAAATGCTAACTTAATACATGGACATGAATTGGACATGTACCTGGTTCAAATGGGCTATGAACTGTGGTGAAATTTAAAATATATTACCTGATCTCCCCATGATGTTGGTCAGTTGTGCTTCATGATCCATAAATTGAACTATCAATTTTGAGAATAACTTTGAATAAAAAGGGATATACAACTATCACATGTACAAAGAGGAGGATAGGCAGCTAATTATAATTGTTCCACATTACATTTGTGGAGTTCAACTATCCTACCATTAGTCCAGGCTGCTTAATCTTCTCAAGGGCATCCTTGCTGAATACAGGCAAACCATTTGGATTCTGTATATGTGTGGTGTGAACCAGAAGGTAAAAAGTTAATATGTTTTATTAAAATAATTAGCCTGCAATAGGCTTGGTCTTTTTTCCATGTAGTTGCTGTTCAAAGTAGAAATTTGATTGTGGATAGGTGAAAAAGACATCTCGGTATAAATGAGTAGGACATAGTTGGTCCTAATGTAAATAATGGCTGCGTCTTGGACTAACTGGGGCCACTTGGTGGAGACAGGGATGTGCAGAGTGGCTATGCTGTTTTCTATATGCTCACAATGTGAATAACTGCACAGTAAATCCAATCTACAATGAGCCATATTTCTATTTGTCATGTTTAATGGATAATAAAAAACTATTCAGGATATTTTATGTCACCAGAATGCAGAGAACCCAATGAATGTTTACAAATTAAATAAGCACAAAATAAATTTTATTTTTGGGGTCTGTGCATGTTTGTGTGATTAATGATAGACTGAGGATGGTAAAATCCCATCGATAGCTTCTTCTGAAGGCGGCAGAAGTCGATGAACAGCAGAGAGACAGAGGAGCGAGAAAGAATTGATGAAGTTGAACAGGTTTTATCGCTTAAAGTCAGCTTCATTGTTTCATCAGTGCACAGGACTGTAGTGTGTGTGATAGTCCATGGCGCATGCTAAAATCAAGTGACAACAATCTTACAGTGAGCTCCATGGAACGGATACTTGGAATTAAATGCTACGGCAAAGATTTCTGACTGGCTCTGTATCTTACATTTGTCTGCATCTAATGTTTTATTTGTGTTTTTTTTTAATGCTTTCCTGAAACAGGAATATATTTTGTTGGCCATTAATAAAATGGACACCTGCTGGTAAATTGTGTTTGACAATGTACCTCTAGTCACTGAAATGACTCACTGTATCATCACCCACTAGAAGCTATGATTGCTGAATTACAGTACTTCAGATGGTTTTAGTGTAAAATCCATTGCTCCGCTGTTTTAAATCTTGCACAGCGGTCATTTATTCACCCTGCACATTCATCTGTCCTCTGCAGGTCTCTGGGGACAAGTTCGAAAAAGCTATTCTTTTCTTCCAGATGGCTATTAGACCCATCTTCCAACGACCGTGGTCTAGCTTCATGGAAAGTGCTCCTTAATGCTGGAGATATACTTCAGTAGTGCCACGCAGGCCACTTTTCAAGTAACATTTCACAGTATTGATTTGACTTTAGTCCGTAAATAGAGACAAGGTAACCATTCTAGAAATTCTACGCCTGTTGGAGATGTACCTTCCACAGGCTGAGTTGATGGTTAAGTAAATGCTTGCTTCACCTCTCTCTAAATAAAAGGAAATTTAATTGATAATTTATTCATTTCAGTTCACCGGCAAGTGATAAAACATAAACAAAGCCTCAGCTCCTTTCTCACTTTCAACCCTGCCCATAGCAAGTATGAAAGCAGGCAACATGTCTGAAGAAGGGTCTCGATCCAAAATGTCACCTATTCATTTTCTCCAGAGATGCTGCCTGATCAGTGAGTTACTCTAGCTTTTTGTTCCATCAACATGTTAGTCCCTATTGCAAGAGAGTTGGAATAAGGAAGTGTCAGGAAGCTATGACACAACTCAATGGGAAAAGAGGTAAAATAAAATTGTCCGTCTGTTGGATTCATTTCAATGGGTGCCCCATGATGTCCCCCAAGATTTTATATACCTCCATAAGGTCACCCCTCAGCCTCCTATGCTTCAGGGATAAAAGCTTCAGCCTACCCAGTCGCTCCTTATAACTCAAGCCCTCCAGTCATGATAATAACCCAGTGAATCATTTCTGCAATCTTTTCTGCTTAATAACACCCTTCCTATAGCTAGTTGACTGGTAATGCGCACGATACTCAAAGTGCATTCTCACTAGTGTCCTGTACATTTGTAACATGACACCCTAACTCTTGCACTCGATGATCCCATCAATAAAGCCATGCCATCCACCTTCTTCACCACCCTGTCTACCCCTTGTCACCACTTTCAGAGAACTATGTATGTTTACCCCTAGGTCTCTCTGTTCGACCACACTCTCCATGGCTCTATGTCTAGAATTTCTGTGTTCCAAAGGCTTTGAGGTTTGTAAGGTGGCAAGGGAGGAAATATTGAAGGAAAATAATTTAAGACATTGTTGAATGTTGGACAATGGCAGGGGTATATAGGGAATTTAGTCAAGGGAATTTAATCAAGAGTTAAGAGAGTTTTATTGTCATTTGTATCAAAACAGAACAATAAAATTCTTCCTTGCAGCAGCACAACTGGTTTATAAACTCCATTTTCAATAGATAATGTAATAAACAGACAAATAAAGAAGTTCAATGAATAAAATATATATATAATGCTAAAACAAAACAAAGCTTGAATTCCCTAGTGCAACAAACACAGTTTGTAGTTCAACGTTTAGCTAGACTTCGTAGTGTTCAATAGTTGGATGGTTGTTGGGAAGAAGCTGTTCCTGAAGCTGAACGTTACAGTTTTCAGACTCGTATCCTTTCTCCCCAATGGCAGGAGTGAAATGAAGCGTAGCTAGGGTGATATGGGTCTTCGATATTGCTGGCTGCATTTTTGAGGCAGCGCCTCCTATAGATCCCTTTGGGTCAGTGCCCATGATGGACCAGGCAGTGTTCACCACTATTTGTAATCTCCTTCGTTCCTGGTTGTTCGAGTTGCCGAACCAGATCATGATGCAACTAGTCATTATGGTCTCCACTGTACACCTGTACATGTTAACAGGTTGACATACTTTGTCTTGATTGTTGCCCCCTTGTGGAATGTGGATGTTTGATTATTTTTCTGTACTAGTGCACATTCAGTGCGTAATGGGACAAAGGAAATCTATTCAGAAAATCATGAAATGTGGACAGATTTAACGGCTGAGGACTGTGTATTGACTGGGAGGCAGGAAGGGCTGGGGGTGGGGATTTGCTTTAAATCAGCTGACTGGGATATTGCAGTTTTTTTCTTGTTTATATATTTCTTGCCTTACCTACTGGCAAGTTGATTGACCAGATGGCGAAGAAAGGTCCCAACTCAATCCTGTCACCTATCCATTCTCTCCACAGATGCTGCCTGACCTGCTGAGTTACTCCAACACTTTGTGTTTAGATTGATGAGATGACTGGTCATTGGTTGGGAAATAAGCAACACACCAGGTCATAGGGTGAGTGAGGGCAGCTGGTTAAGCTGTGGAGTAGGAAGGATTATGGAGATTGGTTTAGTTTACTTTGGTTTAGAAATATGGCGTGGAAACAGGCCTTTTGACCCATTGAGTCACTGCCGACCAATGATCACATGTACACCAGTTCTATGCTATCCCAGTTCCACATCCTACACACTATGGGCAATTTACAGAAGCCAATTAAACTCCGAACCTGCATGTCTTTGAAATATGGGAGGAAACCGGAGCACCCGGAGAAAACTCACGCGGTCACAGGATGAACCTGCAAACTCTGCACAGATAGGACCCACAGACTGGATTAAACCCGGGTCTCTGGTGCTGTAAGGCAGCAACTCTATCGCTGCGCCACTGGTGCTTGTGGATGGAGTCTAATTGTTCAATCATATGGCTATTCCAAATTTTGAGGTGGAGCTCCAGTTTTGAGTGAGTGGATAGATGTTAGTGGTGGAGGTGGACTGATACCCTTGCAAAGGGTAAGAGATGCTCGTTGAAAGGGAGGAATTCGATCTAGGAATGCCATAGAGTCATACAGTGCGGAAACAGGCCCTTTGGTTCAACTTACCCACACCGATCAACATGCCCCATCTGCACTAGTCCCACCTGCCTGGGTTTGATCCATATCCCTCTAAACCTGTCCTAACCATGTAACTGTCCAAATGTTTCTAAAATATTGCGATAGTACCTGTCTCAATTACCTCCTCTGGCAGCTCGTTCCATACACCCACCACCCTTTGTGTAAAAAAGTTACCCCTCAGATTCCTGTTAAATCTTTCCCCCTCACATGAAAAAATGGAGACATGATAAATTCCAAGGGTTTATTTGACGGTTTGTTTCTCCTGGCTGGCAAGCAAATTGTAAATGCATGCCTTCCACATGCTGCCAGGCTCCTTGTGGCTTGTTCAAACTGATTGTACAGCCTCATTAAAATATTCAAATCACAACCCTCCCTCATTTGGTTATTTAAATATTTTACTTTGGCTGTGCGCTGTTAAGCCTCTGTTAGAATCAGACGTGAGCGAGTTAGATTCTTGGTCTGGATTTTTAATTTTTTAAGGTTCCTATCTTCACTATCTGCAATACCATCCACTTTTGTGTCATCTGCAAACGTGCTAATCTTGTCATGTACGTTCTCATCCGAATCATTGATATAGATGACAAACAACAATGGGCTCAGTACCGAAGCCTGAGGCACACCACTAGTCACAGGCCTCCAGTTCGAGAAGCAACCTTCCACCATCACCCTCTGCTTCCTTCCATGGAGCTCTATCTAACAAGAGAGAGTTAGATAGAGCTCTTAATGATAGCAGAGTCAAGGGATATGGGGAGAAGGCAGGAATGGGGTACTAAACTCAGCCATGATCATGGTGAATGGTGGTACTGGCTCGAAGGGCCGAATGGCCTACCCCTGCACCTATTGTCTATTGTCAATTGTGCCAATTTTCTATCCAATCAGCTATCTCCCCTTGGACCCCATGCTCTCTAACCTTCCAGAGCAGCCTACCATGTGGAACCTTGTTGAATGCCTTGCTGCAATCCATCTATGCAATAGCTACACCTCTGCCCTCATTAATCATTTTGGTCACATCTTCAAAATACTCAATCCGATTTGTGAGACACGACCTCTCACGTACAAAACCATGCTGACTACTCCTCATTTCAGCCCTTGTCTATCTAAATGCATATTTTAAGGTACTGTGGACTCTGGACTGTTATTCTCCCCATCCCCCAAATCTCTGATGTCTTTTCCTCTGACAAGGGACTCTGTGCTCACAGCTTCAGACCTGTTCTGTGGGACACCTCCATTTGTTCCCATCAGTATAACTGTGTTGGGAGCAACAAAAGGCGTATGCACTGGCTCTCTTCACGATCAGAGGTCAGAGGAGCCTGATGTTAATTTTACCCCATCATGTTCAGAAATACACACCTCAAGAGACATGACTGCCATCACAGGAACATGAAAGGGTTAAGATGGTTGTCAAAAACAACTCTACGCAAATATGAGTGGACTACCAATTATTTCATCTGCATAAACAATTATGCCAATTCAGAAAGCAGAGTTTTGTGACTGCATGGAGTCTTTTACCGGAGGAGGGGAGTCAAGAACCAGAGGGCATGGTTTGAAGGTGAGAGGGGAAAGATTTAATAGGAATGTGAGGGGCAACTTTTTCCACACAGGGTGGGTATATGGAATGAGCTGCCAGAGGAGGTAGTTGAGCCAGGTACCATTAAAACATTTGGAAGTCATTTGGATAGGAATGTTTAAGAAGGAATTGGGCCAAACGCAGGCAGGTGGGACAAATGTAGTTGGAGCATCTTGGTTAGCGTGGACAAATTGGGCCAAAGGGCCTGTTTCAATGCTGAATGACTCTATGACACTGGTAAAAGGAGTCCAACAGAAATGTAGTAGACCCAAAGGATAGTGTCGCCGATTTTGCAAAGAACTGCCAACATCTCTTTGTAGTGGGGCACCACATTTAACACTCCTATGTGTAGATCGGCGAACAAGTAATTCCTGAAAAGGTTGGCTACTCTTCTTGAGTCTTCGCCAAATTATGCTTTGTCGATAGGCATTTCGTGAAGTTGAGTGGCTGGGTGTAATGTAGCTGGGGAGTCAACTTGAAGAATCTATGCCAATTTAAATCTGACCCAGGAAGAGTTTCTCTATTCATTTGAATACAGAGGGATGACTGCCAGAGACTAAGCTAAGTTAATTAAAACATTTCCAGCTTTTGTTTATTAATTTTTTTTTAATTAAAAAAAAATATATATTTAAAATGTTGCTCCTGTTAAATAATTTGATCTTAAACACCACAGGTGGGACTTTCATTTACACAACCTTAATTTTCATGAAATGATAATTTAAATTACACCGTTAAACAGGGCATAGCTTTGTTATCTGTTGAAATAAGATATAGAGGGATACGGATTATGTGCATGTAGGTAAGTGGTGGACTTGGCATGATGTTCAGCACGGACTCTGTGGGTTGTAGGGTCTATCTTTGTGCTGTACTGTTCTATGTTGTAAGGTGATAGTTGGTCAATATGCAGGAAGGTGGTTTGTTATGGAATTTCTGACCTTCTCATAATCTGTACCAGTTTTGTGACTGAGTATCCAAGGTTCTTTTTGAGCCCCTCTTAGATAGTTTAGTGTGGAGAGGAAACAGGCCATTCGGCCCACTGAATCCACATTGACCAGCGATTCTACCCTGTACACTAACACTATCCTACACACTAGGGACAATTTACAATTTCACCAAGTCAATTAGCCTACAAACTTGTGTCTTTGGAGTGTGGGAGGAAACCGGGCCACCCAGAGAAAACCCACGCAGTCACAGGGAGAATGTACAGACTCCATACAGACAGCATCCGTAGTCAGGATCGAACCCGGGTCGCTGGCGCTGTAAGGCAGCAACTCTACCGCTGCGCCACCATGAGACCTTCTCTGCTCACTCAGGACATCTGCAGCAAAACCTTTTTTTGCTCTTTCAGGATGAACTTATAATTTTGCTGAAATGCTGGAGCAGAATCCTTATGAAGTTTATTCACAATCTTGTCAGACAAAGCAGACAGTAAAATCCATACACTTGTGCATGAGCCCTCACTAATGTCTCTTCCCAGTACAACATGTCGCAGCACTAAAGGATGCTGCCACTGTGCCTTGCATTTCAACCACTATTCTCTTTATCAATCTTTTATGAGGCAAATTGCAGCTCTTGAATTTTTCACAAGTTTAATACAAATCCTTTGAAATCAGTTCTTCGACCTTCCGATATTAGAAACAATGATTTGAGTTGATGTGTATCTGTTTTGGGTATTATTAATGAGCTCCAACTCGTGTGTTTTCAAGATGATAAACATGTACACACATATGGAAAGCTGTATTTATCATCGGCATTGCTCTCTACCGAGCAAAAATACAAATCAGCAGTAATATAAATTGAGTATAGTGGAAAATTGAGGTTTATGGGTGAAAATGAGTTGATGGAAAATTCAATTTAATTTATTTTAAACTTTGTACTCTCTCTCCCTCTCTCTTTCGATCTCCAATCAGAATGGGCTGGATTTTTAAGATATTCTGTCATCAGTTGTTACAATGTGTCTGGCGTTCAGTACATTTGAGTTATGAATCTTGAGTGTTTAATTGTCATATGTACTAACAATGGAACCATGAAATTCTTATTTACACCAGTTTAACAAGACTGTCAATAGACAATATATATATATACCAATTTTAAATATATATATTATATTTAAAATTAGTATATTAATAACTGTAAAACTAGTGTTAAAAATCCCCTAAGTCCTTAGTGCAACCAAAGACAGCCCATATAAGTTCATAGTGGCTGAGGTGAGTGTTGAGCAGAGTCCAAGAGCAATTGATGGGGAATTTTGCCCTTCTATCCCATAGCTTTGCAATAAGATATCATCTTATTGTCGGAATAAGATGACAACTGGTCGCTTGGCTAAGAGCAATGAAGCCAAGAGGTCTCTTGACAATTAAGTCCAGAATGTAAACCACAAAATTCCTGTCAAGTTCAGCACTGTGTACATCAAGCCATTACACAGACTTAAAATCCAATCTGCGATGCAATAAAGATGCAATTTAGAATGGGCATTTCAACTGTCACAATGCACAGATTTGAGTTCTATCAAATACCAGCACCCTTGCACTGAGACTAATATTTGCTCTTAACACTTTCCCCTCAGAAAAAGAATGATCAGAATATTGTCTCCATAATATTGTCTGAAACCTCCATGAGTCACAAGATTACACTAGATTTTATGTCACAAGAGGCAGGTTGTCAAATCCTTTTCCTAAGACTAACTGTTTAAAAATAAATAAATAAATAAATGTAGAGTTGGTTTTCTACCAAATAACTGGTTAATAGAAATTAGAGCCTTTCATAGCATTATGGGACATTGCAATCAGTCAATTATTGTTTGATATGTGATCAATGTTGTTAATACGAAGCCATTACAGCTAAATGGAACATGTCCTATCAACAGTAAAGAATAAAAAAGACAAGATCATCCGTTTTTTAGTAATATTGTTTGATAAATATTGACCAAGAATCTTTTTTTGTATGGTATCATGGGACCTTTAATATTCAGCTGAGGGGGTTGGTGAAAGGTCTGAGGGGCTTAATTCTAACACCTTAAAAGGCAACATCCTATCTGTCACAATTTTGCTCTTGCTAAGTTTTTGATTCAATACCTTCTGTTTTCACTGAGAATCCATATTCTCACTGCCACAGACGACTGTGGAGGTCAAGTCAATGGATATTTTTAAGGTGGAGATATCAGGGGTTATGGGGGGAAGGCAGGAGAATGGGTTTGAGAGGGAAATATAGACCAGCAATGATTGAATGGTGGAGTAGACTTGATGGGCCAAATGGCCTAATTCTGCTCCTAGAACTTATGAAACTTATGAATGCAAAGATTTTCTGTCAGTGAATCTATTTTGTTCTAAACATTCAATTAGATTTTAAAAATAAATCTTTATTTACTTACAGCAACTTGGAAGGAAGCCATAGTTGAGGCCACTTCATTGGCTATATTTAAGAGGGAGTTAGATGTGGCCCTTTTTGCTAAAGGGATCAGGGGGTATGGAGAGAAGGCAGGTACAGGTTACTGAGCTGGATGATCAGCCATGATCATATCGAAGGGCCGAATGGCCTACTCCTGCACCTATTTTCTATGTTTCTATGTTTCTATTTGGCCCATTGAGTCCATGCTGACTACCAGTAGAATAATCTTAGAAGCCTGAAGAAGAGTCCCACCCTGTAACGTTGCCTTTCCATGTCCTCCTGACCTGCTGAGTTACCCCAGCCCTTTGTGCTTTACTCTAAATTCCAGCATCTGCGGTTACTTGTCTCAATCTTATCATTCATTCTCCTTGTTTCCCTGATGCGCTGCATCAAAATTTTCTGCCATCAATTCCCTTTTGAAATTTTTCAATATCATTTGCCTTTTAAAAACCTGTTAATAAATAATAATCATCTGGGTTGTGCAAAAAAATGACACTGAAATGAAAAAAGTAAGTGTACTGAGTTTCATCAGGCAAGGATTTTGATTAAGTATTTTCAAGCAATGAATACGTTATAATAAAACAACATGCTGTAATTGGGATGCCATGACTGTGAATTGCTAGATTTAATTGCCAGCTTCATTGCACTCTCTAACCTTTTTTTTATAAGATGCAGCCACTCCCAGAGTACTGAATGCCATCTCACTGTGAGCATCGCAAGTTCCTGTTAAAATGAATGCTTTCTTTTAATTTCTTCAAATGATATTGGCTCAGTCCAGGGACAATTCTGATGGATGATGTTTTAATGCAGCTGAATGTTATTCCACTGAACCAGAGAAACTATAAATTTTGCTTCATTGGCAATGATCACACTATGCATAAAGTACAGCCGCTCCTATTGCCTTTGAATAATCACCTCTCGCAGCAGATGTTACTTCAGAAACCAATTCTTTGGTGAAGAATTGTGGAAGATTAATTGTCTACAGCTGTTTCATGGCCCAAGGCAATCTTGATACATTTATGATAAGTTTAAGAGCTCACCAGAGGCAACACAAATTCCCTGGTGTGTGGAAGTCTTTATTCTAACACCTGGATTCATATGTCGTGTCTGTTTCATTACAATCCTTCTACAAGTCTAATAGCTCAAGTTTTAAATGACTGTGCAAGGTGCAGTGTCAGCCCGAAAAAGAGGGAGGATTATTCAAATTTGTGCAAATGAAATTGTTCCGTTCTCTTCCTCTGCTGAAATTGAAAGTCACCTGCTGTGACCTTGCTTTGTGTAAAGCATGGGCAATTCAAATGGTTGCAATTTGGAACAGCATTGTCGGAAGAGCAGACTGCCTCTCAACAACAGAATGCAGCTCGATATGTATTTATAAATGATTTCCAAGAAAAAGATGGTGCCTTGACCTGTTGAAATCCACAATCTCAATTTATTTGCTTTGCGTATGGATTGTCCCTGCGGTGTAATGGACTCAGAAATTTGGCCGAAGGCTTGGTGGGATGGTTTACGGACGTATTCACAAGGATATAGACCACGGCCAATAATTTTGAATGGATTCCTAAGATCACATTATAGCTATTTAGACCTTAGGCAGGAGAAATACAGTGTGAAAACGGTCCCTTCGGCCCTCCGAGTCTGCGCCGACCAGCGATCACTAGGGACAATTTGCAATTTTTACCATAGCCAATTAACCTACAAACTTGGATGTCTTTGGAATGTGGGAGGAAACCGGAGCACCCGGAGAAAACCCAGCAGTCACAGGAGAACGTACAAACTTCATACAAACAGCACTGGTAGTCAGGATCGATCCCGGGTCTCTGGTGCTGTAAGGCAGCAACTCTACCGCTGCGCCACTGTGCCGCCCAATTGCTCTATAACATTCTAACAACTGAAAAATCGTTTATAAATCCTGAAGTGCTGTTACTCATAATCAATCATTGTCCCACATTTACTTTCGCAGAAATTAATCACTGTGTACAGCTGCTGCCCTATGATGCCATGCATTGGATGCCATGCATTGGTGGGGAGAGAGAGAGACTGGCACTGCGGGTTAGAGTCAAAACATCATGCAGCTTTGAAATGGGCCCTTTGGCCCACGTGTCCATGCCAACCGAGATGTCCCATCCAAATGAGTCCCATTTGCCCATGCCTGGCTCATATTCCTCTAAACCTTTCCTATCCATGTATCTGTCTGAATGTGTTTTCAATGTTGGGTATTGCACCTGCCTCAACTACTTAATCTGGCAGCTCAGTCCATATACCCACCACACACTGAGTGGAAAATGTTGCCCCTCAGGTTCATATTAAGTCTTGCTTCTCCCACTTTAAACCTATGTCCTCTGGTTTTTCATTCACCTACCCTGGGAAAAATAGATATGGTGCATTCAACAGGAAGGTTTTAGAAGGTTATGGGCCAAATGCAGGCACGTGGGATGAGGTCAGAGTGCCAACTTGGTCAGCATGGACAAGGTGGGCTGAACAGTGTGATTCTGTACTATACAGCTCTATGGCTGCATATTAGGTAATCATCCTCTTCTTGATTTATTTTTAGATTCCCCTCTACCAATTTTGGACCAATTTTGCAGTTTAGATCCCATGTGAATGAAAGCAAGTGGTCGAACAGTTGACTGTGATCAGAAAAGTTTACTATGGGAGCCAATAGATTAAAGGACAATGGCTTGGAAGTAGGTACTGATTTTGCTGTGCTTTTTTTTGCCCAATGAATAACATTATTTTGATATCCATATGATCTGTTTATCGCTGTTTCAAGATCTTGAGATAAAGGTAGTTTCTTTCAATTGTTTCCCAATGTTATTTTCAAAACAATTTATTGTAATCACAGTTTGCATTGCTGAAGATTTGCTCATAGATTTGAAGAAAGCAATCTGAATTGTGAAGAATGGTTCCTGGTTTTTTGGCTTCACTGAGAGAATTTCATCACAAAACTTAACTCCAAAGAAATAAAAAGCGCAAATATCAGTTGTCAAAAATGATTGGCCCTTGCCTGTAGATGTGGATGAGAGAACTCAACTTGGTAAGTGTGCAGAGTGGCACAGCTGGTAGAGCTGCTGCCTCCCATCGCCAGAGACCTGGGTTCGATCCTGATCTCGCCTACTGTCTGGATAGACTAGGCTTATACTCGCTGGAATTTAGAAGACTGAGGGAGGATCTTATTGAAACATATAAAATTCTTAAGGGGTTGGAGAGGCTAGATGCGGGAAGATTGTTCCCGATGTTGGGGAAGTCCAGAACCAGGGGTCACAGCTTAAGGATAAGGGGGAAGTCTTTTAGGACCGAGATGAGAAAACATTTCTTCACACAGAGAGTGGTGAGTCTGTGGAATTCTCTGCCACAGAAGGTAGTTGAGGCCAGTTCATTGGCTATATTTAAGAGGGAGTTAGATGTGGCCCTTATGGCTAAAGAGATCAGGGGGTATGGAGAGAAGGCAGGTACACGTTGCTGAGCTGGAAGATCAGCCATGATCATATTGAATGGCGGTGCAGGCTCGAAGGGCCGAATGGCCTACTCCTGCACCTATTTTCTATGTTTCTATGTTTCTATGTCTGTGTGGAGTTTGCACATTCTCCCTGTGACCCTGTGGGTTTTCTCGGGTGCTTAAAATTTCCTTCAACATCCCAAAGACATGTGGATTTCTAGGTTAATTGGCCTCTGTAAATTACTCCTCGTGTGTGGGAAATGGATGAGAAAGTGGGATAACATAAAACTAGCGTGAATAGGTTCTCCTGGGCAGCATGATGGAGAAGCAGTCGAGTTTCTGCCTTACAGCAACAGAGACCCAGGTTCGATCAATACTACTAGTGCTGTCTGTACAGAGTTTGTACATTCTCCCTGTGAATTGCGCGGGTTTTCCCCGGGTGCTCCGGTTTCCCACACACCAAAGACATGCAGGTTAGGCTACTTGGCTTTGGTAAAAAAAAATTAAATTGCCCCATTTGTGTGTATGATGGTGTTAGTGTGCGAGGATTGCTGGTCGGCGTGGACTCGGTGGGCCAAAAGGCCTGTTTCCGCACTATATCTCTAAACTAAACTAAAACGTTATAGATGGTGGGCCGATGAGCCTGTTTCCATGCTATATCGCTAAATAAACTAATCTATGTGCTGTGTCCTTGGTGATCCCATCTGCCTCAGAAAGGCATGAGTTTAAACAGACTGTTCTTGAGTATCAGATGAAGGCCAGTGATCTGGCTCAGATAAAGTTCATCCCAGCAAACAATACCTAGGACTGGGTGGGGCATGGAATAGAAACAACAATTCTGTTGATCTTGGTAGCATCAGGGAGAATGAGAACTTGCCAAGTGAGAGGCAGGAATCTGGACTGTGTCCATTTTATGTTATGTACATTAAGTGCAATCCTCATGCATTCTCAATTCATCTCCTGATTGATAGAAAATGTATAGGTGTCACGATTGTATCGCCACTTTACTGGGCAGCACAATGGCACTAGGTCTGCCTCCCTAGTCCAGCAATCCTGGTTCAATCCTAACCTCGGGTGCTGTCTGTGAGGAGTTTGCATGTTCACCCCGTAACCACATGGCTTTTCACCAGGTGCACTAGTTTCCTCCCAATTCCCAAAGACATGCAGATTGATAGGTTAATTGGCCTCAGTAAATTCGAGAGAGTCAAAAGTGTCTTATTGTCGTATGTACCAAAACAGAACAATGACATTCTTACTTGCAGCAGCAAAACACGTTTGTATGTAATACGTAGGCAAGCAGCAGAATGTGGGAGGAGTAGATAAGAATGTGGGTTAATGGGTATGAATGGGTGATTGATGGTTGGTATGGACTTGGTGGGCTGAAAGGCCCACTTCCAAGCTATATTTCTGTTTGACTCTATTAATGGAACAGCCCTCAGACATGGAGTCTCTGATCTGCAGACAAACAAGAACTTAAAAGCTACAAACTAAACTCAACCTACATTACCAGCTGTGATGACACAAACAGTCATTACCATGGTTCTGTATCTTTTCATATCTCTAATTTCCCTCTCCCCTGAATCTCATTCTGAAGAAAGGCTTCGACCCGAAACATCACCAACTCCTTTTCTCCAGAGATGCTGCCTGAACCGCTGAGTTACTCCAGCATTTTGTGTCTATCTCTGGTCGCCAACATTAATGACTTAGACGAAGGGATTAAAAGTACCATTAGCAAATTTGCAGATGATACTAAGTTGGGGGGTAGTGTGAATTATGAGGAAGATGCAATAAGGCTGCAGGGTGACTTGGACAGGTTGTGTGAGTGGGCGGATAAATGGCAGATGCAGTTTAATGTAGATAAGTGTGAGGTTATTCACTTTGGAAGTAAGAATAGAAAGGCAGATTATTATCTGAATGGTGTCAAGTTAGGAGGAGGGGGAGTTCAACGAGATCTGGGTGTCCTAGTGCATCAGTCAATGAAAGGAAGCATGCAGGTATAGCAGGCAGTGAAGAAAGCCAATGGAATGTTGGCCTTCGTAACAAGAGGAGTTGAGTATAGGAGCAAAGAGGTCCTTCTACAGTTGTACCGGGCCCTGGTGAGACCGCACCTGGAGTACTGTGTGCAGTTTTGGTCTCCAAATTTGAGGAAGGATATTCTTGCTATGGAGGGCGTGCAGCGTAGGTTCACTAGGTTAATTCCCGGAATGGCGGGGCTGTCGTATGTTGAAAGGCTGGAGCGATTGGACTTGTATACACTGGAATTTAGAAGGATGAGGGGGGATCTTATTGAAACATATAAGATAATTAGGGGATTGGACACATTAGAGGCAGATAACATGTTCCCAATGTTGGGGGAGTCCAGAACAAGGGGCCACAGTTTGAGAATAAGGGGTAGGCCATTTAGAACGGAGATGAGGAAGAACTTTTTCAGTCAGAGGGTGGTGAAGGTGTGGAATTCTCTGCCTCAGAAGGCAGTGGAGGCCAGTTCGTTGGATGCTTTCAAGAGAGAGCTGGATAGAGCTCTTAAGGATAGCGGAGTGAGGGGGTATGGGGAGAAGGCAGGAACGGGGTACTGATTGAGAGTGATCAGCCATGATCGCATTGAATGGCGGTGCTGGCTCGAAGGGCTGAATGGCCTACTCCTGCACCTATTGTCTATTGTCTATTGCCAATGAGGTGACTTCTGGCTACTATGACGATTCTTTAAAATGCACTTGCAGTTTCTTATTCAGTACAGATCCTGAGTGATGGGATAAACAGGGGAGACGGAATGGCCTTCTCTCGGTCATATATTTTAGTTGATAATTTCACAGATTCCTATTGAACAAGTGAACCCTAACTCTATATCCTCTTCATCACAGAGACTGCCCATTCCTGTTTCATTGGGGTTATCCCTGAGCTCTGCAGCTGTTCATATAGAGTTTGCACTTTCTTCCTGTGACCACGTGGGTTTCTTCCAACTGCTCCAGTTTCCACTCATATCCCAAAGATGCACAGACTGGGAAGTTCACTGGCCATTGTATATTGCCTCTTGTGAGTGAATGATATGGAGGGTCAATGATGTGAATGCAGGGAGAATAAATAAACAATATTACTGTAAATGTGCACTTGATGTCCAGCACAGGCAGTGTGGGCACAAACATTGAAAGCCCTGATTCTGTGCAGTATCACTCATCCATGTCACCCTCAGACTAATCTCCTCTTTCTAGTGCTTCTGACTACCAACTCACTCTATCTCAGCTACGTCTATTCTATCAGGCATGCACCCACCCACTGCCTCTGTTGTTCCTGATCTCCACCATCCTCAGAGACAACCTCAGAGGAAAACTTGGGGCAGCTCAGTGGCACAGCGTTAGAGTTTCTGCCTTATAGCGCCAGAGACCCTGGTTCGATCCTGACTGTGGGTACTGTCTGTATGGAGTTTGTATGTTCTCCCTGTGACCGCGTGGGTTTTCTCTTGGTGCTCCGGTTTCCTCCACACTTCAAAGACGTGCAGGTTTATAGGCTAGTTGGCTTTGGAGAAATTGTAAATTGTCCCTAATGTGTAGGAGAGTGCTAGTGTACGGGGTGATCTCTGGTTGGCATGGGCTCAGTGGGCCGAAGGGACTGTTTCCGCGCTGTACCTCTAAACTCTGTCTCTCCCCAGTAAAGATCACACACACTCGCATTACTCAGTGAGACTCACATTGACAACCTCCAGCTAAACATTGCAATTGTGTAATTGGAAAATTACTTAATCTGCAAATTCCCAATTACAATGTGCAATTACTCCATATTTCAATCAGGAGCACATTTCCATACGATAAAATTAATTTTATGCTGATACTTGATCAAAGGGGGAACAATTAGAAAAGTCATGCAGTATTATGTTGCTTTACAGACAGTGCGATTTTTGCTTTTATGAAGAGGGAGTTTCACTCTATAAAAATGGTTATTAGTTTCACTCTTGGTGCATATTTCAGAGACAGTCACATCCTTCCCATCTGGCAGGTTTGCAGAAAGTGATTGAGGTTGATGAGACAATTAGATTGAAAAAGGCAAAGGGGGAATCTCAGTACAACAGTCCCTGCTACAAGAGTAACGTGGCAATGCTATAATGCAACTTGAATCTGTGGCCATTTTATGAACCAGGAGACTTAATGTTCTGGTCGCCTCATTACAGGAAGTATGAGGAGGCTTTGCAGGGGTGTGGAAGAGGTGTACCAGAATGATGCTTAGATTCGAGGGTATTAGCTACAAGGAGAGTTAGACAGACTTGAATTGTTTTATCTGGTATGTCGGAGGTTGAAGGAAGACCAGGTAGAAGTCTATAAACTTATGAGAAGCATAGATAGAGTAGACAGTCAGAACCTTTTTCCCCAGGGTGGAAATATCAAATAATAGAGGGCATAGATTTAAGGTGAGAGGGGCAGATTTAAAGGAGATTAGACCAAATGGATCCGTTGGGCCCAAACCTCTCCTGCATTGGTGCAGCACCCTCTCCTCTCCCCCTCCCTCCCTCCCCCTCCCCCCTCCCTCTGCCCCTTAACCTCTCCCCTTCCCCTCCCCCACTCCATCCCCCTCAATCCCCCTATCCCCCCTCCTCCCCTCCCTCCCTTCCCCCCTCCCTTCCCCCCTCCCTCCATCTCTTCCCTCCCTCCCCTCCCCCCCTCCCTCCCTCCCTCCCTCCCTCCCTCCCTCCCTCCCTCCCTCCCTCCCTCCCTCCCTCCCTCCCTCCCTCCCTAGGAGATAGATTTAAACTTTAAAATATGAATAACAAAAAATATAACACGAATTTCAATGAAACCTCTTCCATTAGCACCAAAGGGACAAGAGTGAGTAAAGTGGGCCTAAAATTGTCATGCTATCGTGTACCGTTTTGGTACAAACAAACGTGAGTTTTAGTATATAGATGTGTTGGGCAAGTTATCTTTACACAGAGAGTGGTGGGTTCCTGGAATGAGCTACCAGGGTTGGTAGTAGAGGTAGTCACGATAGGGGATTTGAAGCTTTAGGACAGGCACATGGAAATGCAGGGAATGGAGAGATATGGATCATGTGCAGGCAGATAAGATTAGTTTATCTTGGATGTACACAAAATACTCGAGTAAGTCACTGGGCAGCATCTCTGGAGAGAAGGAATAGGTGACCTTCTTCAAATACTTGGCATCATTTTCAGCACAGGCATTGTGGACTGAGGGGAGGGGTGCCAACTATCTCACTCCCAAATACGGGGCAAGGTGTCGTCACCGCCCAGCGCCCCACGTGACCTCACCCAGCCAGCTCCACCAATGGCGCCGCCTGGGCCGGAAGACGGGTTGCTACGCAACCTCCATTAGGCGGCGCCCGGGCCTCCGCACCTCCACTGTCTGGACCTACATTATCTGCACCTACACTATCCGCAACAACAGCTTCCGTGCCTATAGCGTCCGGGCCTACAGCGTCCGGTCCTACATCGACCGGGCCTACAGCACTCCCCAGGCCTAATACGGGACAAGGGCGGTCCTGTATGGGACAAACCAATTTAGCCCAAAATACGGGATGTCCCGGCTAATACGGGACATTGGCAACCCTAACTGAGGTGTCTGTTCCTGTGCTGCACTGTTCTGTGCTCTATGTTACTGCTCTGAGGTGTGTAAGATTATAAAGTTACTCTCAGCTTTTCTTGTCCACTTCCGCAAAACAGATCTTGTTGCTTCCCAGGGGAATGTTTCACAACGCATAACCATTGGAAGGGAGAGAGAGTGATAGAAAGCCACAATAGATGTGGTGGAGGGAGGAAGAGGTCGATGGGTTGTGTGTAGCAGAAAGGCACGTAAAAGATACCTGTAAGGAAAGGCCATTCAGCCCTACCAGCTCAGCCTGTCATACAGAATCTCAGTGCAATTTCAGTTTTCTCCTATACCCTGGCACCAAGCTCCCAGGAATAATTGTTTCATAATAGCAGCTCATCATTTATACATCACATTACTGACTGTGGTTGATGTAGTGTGTAATTTTTTCTTCTTCCTTGAATGAGCTTAGAGCAATCTCTTTTTGGATATGTGTCAACAATATCAATGCACCAGTCCAAGCATTTCAATGCATGGCTGGAAAACTGACTGCAATGTCAGAGGTTGTGTTTCACAGTCACTGGTGACAAAGGTGGTGACCCAGTTTGGTGTCTGACCGCACGGTTATAAAGATGAAATGTACAACCTTACCCAAGAGGTTAAGGAGTTTCAGGGGAGATTACTGCAGCTGGCAGAATGATGATGGAAGCTGATTCCCTCTCAGTCATTTGCAGCTGATATCTTCTCAGCCTTTCCAACTGTATCTTTTCTCAGTGATCAAGTCTGCCGCTGCCATTCTGGCAAAGCCCTTAATTTCCACATTGTCCATTTGGAAGAAAGATCCCTTCAGATTAGGGAACACCAGCTATCCTAAATGCAATTAAGAAAATGATCAACAGTGATCAGAACTGGCACTTTTTACAACTGGCATTGTAAATGCATACTAAATCAGACTTGGGGCGTGGGGTGATCACTGATCGGCGTGGACTCTAGTGGACTGAAGGGCCTGCCTCCACGCTGTGTCTCCAAAGTCTAAAGTCTAAAGACTCCTGAACGTACAGTAATTGGATAACTAAGGTACTGCTACAGAACTATTACTGGGAAGCAAAGAGGTGAAAACTGGAGTTCTTTCACAACAGGATGGCGCAGAGGTCGAGTTGCTGCCTCACAGCGCCAGAGACCCAGGTTCGATTCTGACGAAGGATGCTATCTTTGCTGAGTTTGTAGGTTTTCCCTGTGACCGTGTGGGTGTCCTCTGGGTACTCCGGTTTCCTCCCGCATCCCAAAGACGTGCAGGTTTGTAGATTAATTGGCTTCAGTAAATTGCCCCTAGTGTGTAGGATGTGAAAGTGGGATAACGTTGAACTAATGTACAGGTGATCGATTGTCAGCATGCACTCGATGGACCGAAGGGCCTGTTCTTTGCTGTATCTCGAAACTCTAAATAAACTAAATTACATAGATGGCTCCCCCAATCAGAAGATAGAGGCTAAGAGGCTTTTGGATAGGCACATGGATATGCAGGGAATGGAACGATATGGATTATGTACAGGCAGTGGAGATTATTTGAACTTGGCATCATGTTCGAAATGTACATTGTGGGCCGAAGGGCCTGTTCCTGGAAGCTGTCTTTCTGCAGCAATTCATCTGTCAATAAAAACAAACCTTGCCTCTTTCACCTTAAAGCTATGCTCTTTAGTCCTTGAAATTTCCACCTTGGGACAATGGTTCTGACTGTCTATCCTGAATGTGTCCATCTTGATCTGACATATTTATGACAGGTCTCCCCACAACCTTCGATACTCCAGAGAAAACAATCCAAGTCTGTCAAATCTTTCCCTTCAGATAATATCTATTGATCAAGTATTGTGGAAAGCAATGATTCATGTACAATTATTATCACGTGGTCTGTGGGAAGAAACAGACAAGGGTTGCATGATGCTGGTTGTTAATGTTGCAACAATATTATACATTTTCAGTACATTTTCCTTATGACAACATTCAAAGACATTTGAGCTTTGGTTAGTCATAAGAACATGAGAAATAGGAGTAAGAGGAGGCCATTTGTCCCCTCATGCCTGTTCTGTCATTCAATGAGATCGTGGCTGATCTGCACTTTGCCTCAATGCCACTTTTCTGCTTTCACCCAATAAACCTTGATACAACTTTTAATATCAGTCATGAAAATGCTTAATACCTCAGCCTCCAAAGCAGAGAGAATTTTAAGAGCACTCAACCCAATGAGCCAAGAAAATCCTTTTCATTATAGTGGCCCCTTATCCCCAGACTAACCCTGTAGTCCAATGGTTTAATGGTGCTTTTATTGTCACATGTGTGAAGTGCAAAGGCTCAGTGAAATTATTTTCCTACAAAAACTCCAGTAGGGTATTGCCATATCAAAGACATCTCAGATTACCAAGTGTACAGAAATGGTCCGCTGATCCATCACGCAAGAGGCGCCATTTCTTGGCACCATTTTCAAAGTCCAGTCCGCGCTCTGGTTGTTATGAGTGGTGCCCGTTCCAGGCAAGCCCCAGGCTGCGAAAGGGCCTCCAGCCATTGCCATCCTTGGACATCGAGATCAACTAGCAAGCTGACGTTGCCCTTCTCGCCCATCCACCTTTGTTCCCCAGGGGTGCTTGCTGCAGCCAACCTCGAGGGCGCAGTAGGTGTGACCAGGTTCCCTCTCCTCTCCTCTCCTACTGGCCTCCCTCCTCACCATTCGCATCCATCATCATCACTGGCTCTCTCCTCTTGTCTTGTCTTGTCTTGTCTTGTCTTGTCTCTTCAGGGGCCAGCTAGCCGGGCTCCCCCTTCATGGACATGTCCGCCCGGTCCTATGTGCAAGGAACCGCCTCGACAGCAACCCCTCTTCCAGGGCACAGTCCACCGGGTCCAGATCCCCCTGTCAACCTCATTGCAAGAACCATGTCAACTCTGACATGAGTTTAGCTAAATTTAGATAAATGAGTTTAGCTAAATTTACCTAAATGTGTCCGGTAAATCCCATAATCAGGCACATACTACACGATGTGTGAAAGAAAAACAACAAGCTGGATGGAATTGCCATTTGCATTTTGCCCTTTTTGTTCTTTTGAACCATACATAATGTCTAACTTGCAATAGAGAAGAAATATTACAAGTAAACATATTCAGAACAATATTTTGCAATGCTGCATTTAGATGGTAGATTAAAACTCAATATTTATGAATATAAACCTTATTGCAATTTTGAGTAATAATGTGATATTCAAGTATGTTTGTTTCATAAGTTGCAATCATAAATGGATTTTGAAATGTTATTGTGTTATGAGTTACTATTCAAATGAGGCTCTTTTATGAATGATGCAGCATAGGAATGATAAAGAGGTACCAGGAAGGAAATAAGTAAAGTATCATCTAACACTTTGTGACACACAATGATATCTACTTGCAGAATTACAAATTTCATGTGCCTGGAGCAAATGAATGATTGAAATTAATCTCAGCCTCTGAGTTCGCTGCGGGGTTTTAAAATTGCTATGAAAACTTGTACCAAGGAATCCATTACTGAGGGAAATTAAACTGCTTCGATGGACAGATGCTCCAAGATCGAGCGCATCAAACTCACTGTAAAGAGCATCAGTTGCTTCAATGTCTGCAGGTGGATGTTAGAGATGGGAAGAACCACTCTCCAGGGCATAAGGTAATGCTTGCACTTAAACTACATATGCCCCCGCCCCCCCCTTCAAAGTGCCAAACTCAACCCAATGCCCCAAACTTTCCATGTAGCTCTGAAGAAGGCCCCCTCTGTCTTTTGAGGTACAATGTGGAAACAGGCCCTTCTACTCACTGAGTCCATGCTGACCAGCTATCACCCCGTACACTAGCACTATCCAACACACTTGGGACAATTTACCACTTTACCAAAGCCAAGGGCATTGAGGGCTTATGCCGTAGTGAAGCGAGAAATTAATTTCTATTCTGCATGGAGTTTGTACGTTCTCCCTGTGACCGCATGTTTTTTTTTTGGGTGTTCCGGTTTCCTCCCACACTTTAAAGACGTGCTGGTTTGAAGGTTAATTGGCTTCTGCAAATTTTCCCTTGTGGGTCGGATAGAACAAGTGTATGGGTGGTCGCTAGTCGGCGTGGACTCGATGGGCCGAAGGGTCTGTTTCCACGCTGTATCTCTGAACTAAACTAAACTGAACTATTCATTATAGTTTAGCATTTGCTACACTTGCACTGGCAATGTAGACTATACATGCAGTTGAGTATGGGAGGCCTGTCTCATTCTTAACTGTGAAAACAAAATGGTACCCCATTCATTTCAATCCTGCTCTAGGACCCAAGAAACTGTTCCCATCTGGTCTAAATCTGTCTTTTGGTTCAGGCTTTGCTCCCACTGCTTTTCAGGAAGATGCTCTGAGAGCTTGCACAAATGAACTGGCAATGATTGTTGTTACTTGTTTAGTCTATGCCCTCACCAGGGTCGGGTTGAACTGATGTGAACAGATGGCCCAGTAAAGAGTTGGCAGCGGGAAGTGCTCTGCTAATTAATAATGAGGTGTTAGGGTGTTGTTTAAGTGCTTAGTAGCTGTGAAATACAGAGGAAGAAAGCCTTGTGTAGGAAAGAAATGCAGATGCTGGTTTAAACCAAAGATAGACACAAAATGCTGGAGTAACTCAGCGGAAAGGGCAGAATCTCTGGAGAGAAGGAATGGGTGACGTTTCTTCAGAAGAAGGGTCTCGACCCGAAAGGCCACCCATTCCTTCTCTCCAGAGATGCTGCCTGTCCCAGCTTTTTGTGTCTATCATCGGAAGAAAAGCCTTGTTTGTTTTGTAAATTAGTGGATTATTTCAGTTTAGGTTGAAAAATATTTTTTTTAAGTTGAAACCTTTCTTTTGTGAAGGCAGGATTGATTCATGGCTACATTACTCCTGTGAGTGTCAGAGGATGTAATTGAAACTGATAACAAGTTTGCCGTGTGGATGAAATTGATTGAGCTTGTCCATTGATGAAAAACACCTGGAGGTTGGCTTCAGTCTCCAGGAGATAGCAATCACTGGAAAGGTTGTGGGGAAAAACATAATGACCAAGCAGAGCCTCAGAGGATTGGATTCCATAAATGGTAGGGGCAATTTAACTCTGAATATATAAGATGACAAAGATAGACAAAAAGTTCTGGAGTTAATCAGCAGGTCAGGCAGCATCTTAGTTTTAGTTCAGTTTAGAGATACAATGTGAACACATGCCCTTCTGCCCACCAAATCTGCGCCGACCAGCGATCTCCGCTTGCTAACACTATCCTAAACACACTAGGGATAATTTATAATTTTACCAAGCCAATTAACCTACAAACCGGTCTTTAGAGTGTGGGAGGAAACTGGAGATCTCACAGAAAACCCATGCAGGTCACTGGGAAAACGAATGAACTCTGTGCAGACAGCATCCGTGGTCAGGATCGAACCCGGGTCTCTGGCGCTGTAAGGCAGCAACTCTACTGCTGTGCCACATTATTGCCTGACCCACATCTCGAATGGAGACTGCTGGAGAAAAAGGATGGGTGATGTTTCCGGTTGGGACCCTTCTTCAGAAGAAGATCTGAAGAAGTGACCCGACTTGAAACGTCACCCATCCCTTTTATCCAGAGATGCTGCCTGATCCACTGAGTTACTCCAGCAGTTTGTTTCTATCTTTGGTATAAACAGCATCTGTAGTTTTGTTTTTGTTTTTATAGATAAGATGATAAGTTATGTAAATTAGCTAATGGAAAATAAATTGTGGGTATTCGTGGTTCTGGAGCAAATGTAGATTAAATGTTGAAACTTTAGACGACCGTTACACTTCACTCTTCCCTTTCAGTTCAATTAACAAATGGAATAGTGGGGTCTGGAGGTGTAAACTTTTGACTCATTTGGTGCGGAGTTATGGAGAGACAAGCAATTGCAGCTGCTGGAATCTTGAGCAAAACACATAAAAGTGCTAAAGGAACTCAGCAGGCCAGGCTGCATTTGCGGAGGGAATGAACAGATAATGTTTTGGGTTGGAACCCTTCTTGAGGAAACTGAGGAATGGTCCTGACCTGAAATGTTATGTATTGTAACAAACAGCACCCAAGGCCAAGATTGAACCCATGTCACTAGAGCTGTGAGGCAATGGCTCTACTAGCTGTGCCACACTAGTTGAAAGATGTAAGGAGACTTGACAAGCCACAAAAAGATAGAAGCTATCTTCTAGAAAGGTTCTGCCCTCCCCACCATCAAAGGGATTTATAGGATTCGCTGCCCCAAAAAGGCAGCCCGTATCATCAGAGACCCACACCACCCTGGCCTCACACTCATTTTACTCCTGCCATTGGGAAGAAGATATAGGGGTCTGAAAACTATAATGTTCAGTTCAGGAACAGCTTCTTCCTTGTTCTGGAACATGTGACAATAAAACACTCTGGACTCTTGACTATGCACCTGTTTCCTCTGAATGGGGAATCTAGAAATAGAGGAAAAAGGAGACACAAGAAAGTTGGTCTGAAGACGGGTCTTGACCCGAAACGTCACCCATTTATTCTATCCAGAGATGCTGCCCATTCCGCTTAGTTACTCTAGCAGTTTGTGTCTATCTACAAGAAAGTAGGAGCAGGAGTAGGTTGCAGGCCCATCAGGCCTGCCCTGCCATTCAATATGATCATGCTGGCCTCAACAACTCTTCTGTGCCATTTCTCCATACCCTTTTCTTCTTCAATCTACAAAATATTTATCCCACCTTCACTTTAAATATCTCTAATGATCCAGCTTCCACCATCAGTAAATTCCAATGATTCATCATCCTTTCCAAGAAGAAATCTCTGGATACTTC
Source organism: Rhinoraja longicauda (assembly GCF_053455715.1). NCBI lineage: Eukaryota > Metazoa > Chordata > Chondrichthyes > Rajiformes > Arhynchobatidae > Rhinoraja > Rhinoraja longicauda. Next base: position 105,966,203 of record NC_135953.1, read on the forward strand.
AGTTGTAACTGGCGCTTGTAATTATATCTCCTTGTTTGATACTTTCCCATTCCGGAGCACAACTTAACATCTCCCCTGTCAAGACCCTGAGGATCTTATATGTTTGAATTCTCATGCTCAGGACAAAAAGTTATTCATTTAAGACTGCGATGAATAGTATTTTCCACCAATGAGTTCTATATCTTTGGAATTTTCTCTGCCAGAGGATATAGTCAAGCATGAGGGAGCTTGAATGAATAGTATTGGGCACCAGACAGAAAAGGGGAGCTGAAGCTAAGATCAGATCAGCCATGATCTTATTTAATGGTGGAGCAAGCTCGAGAGGGCTGAGAGGAGTGGTAATACCATTCCACACGGGGAAGATTTACAGAAATCTTACAAGGTAACGGGATTGATTTTGAAGTTGTAGCACTTTTGGGAATGTGGAAGAAAATATTTTCAGTACATCCTGATTTCTACAATGGGCTGAACCATTATTTATATTCTTTGTTATTAATGGAATGATGGAAAGACTGATGATTTTATTTGTGGAAGAAAAGATTTTGTAAGGGAAAAACTGAGGAGTGCAAATGGCTGTTGGATTATATCAGGAGGTTTTGCATCAACCAACATTGCAACGCCATATTATGTGACATTGTACGAAAAAGTATCAAGTAGATGTAGTAGTAGACAGTAAGAGGATTTATTACCATTTTAGCTTTCAAAGTGTAATTAATTTCACTAAATATTAATGTTCTAGAGAGATACAGCACGGAAACAGCCCCTTTGGCCCACAAAGTTCATGCCAACCATCAATCACCCATTTGCACTAAACCTACATTGATTACAATTTTCTATTCTCCCCACATACTCAACTATACCCCATTTTACCACTCACCTACACACCTAGGGCATTTCAGTCTGAAGAAGGGTCTCGACCCGAAACGTCACCCATTCCTTCTCTCCTGAGATGCTGCCTAACCTGCTGAGTTACTCCAGCATTTTGCGAATAAATAGGGCATTTTAGAGATCAGTTAACCTGCCGACCCACATGCTCTTGGATGTTGAAGGAATCTGGGACATCCGGGGAAATACTTGTGGTCACAGGGAGAACATGCAAACTCCACACAGGCTGCACCCAAGGCCAGGATTGCATCTGGGTCTCTGGCGCTGTGAGGCAGCAACTCCACTTGCTGTACCGTTATGCAGACCATTTTGAATCACACCACTCTCCATTTTTCCAGAGAAGCCCAGAGAAGTCTGTTGCTCCATACCTCACAGTTATCACTTTTATCATACTACACAACTTTTGGAAAACAGAGTATAAAAAATCTCCATTCAAAAGCAAAATGCGATGGAATTCAGAAATAAGATACAAGTGTGGAATATATATGCCAGGGTGCTTCTGTGGAGAGGGGAATGCGAATTAGGTTCCTGGGTTCATTGATCAGGTTATCAAATTACTGCGTGTGTTACCATAAACTAATTTTATAATCTGTAATCAAGCATAATATCAGCTATGGGGAAATATTTTTTGGATTGACAGGATATTGTCAACCAGCATATTGAATGAAAGAGCAAACTTGAGAGAAATGAAGTGTGCAGAAAGGAACTACGGATCCCAGTAAGACCTCTCCCTACCTTCTACTTTCAGTCTGAAGAAGGAACCGGACCTGAAATGTCTCCCATCCTTTCTCTCCAGAGTTGCTGCCTGACCCGATGAGTTACTCCAGCACTTTGTGTCTATATTTGAGAGAAATTAAGCTTTTTAAAAAACTCTGCAGCACCTAAACGAAATCCTACCAATAAAGGGACAAATCTTTCAGCAATAACCAAATAACGCATGGCACAGTGGCACAGCGGCTGAGTTGCTACCTTACAGCACCAGAGACCCGGGCTCGAACCTGACCACGGGTGCTCCTGACCATGGATGCAGTTTGTACATTCTCCCCATGACGTGCATAGGTTTTCTCTGGGAGATTCAGTTTCATCCCACAGTCCAAAGACATACAGGTTTGTAGATTAATTGGCTTCTGTAAAATTGTAAATTGTTGCTAGTATGTGTAGGATCATGTTAGTGTTCGGGGACCGCTGGTCGGTGCAGACTCGGTGGGTGTAAGGACCTTATTCTGCCCTGCATCTCTAAACTAAACAAACCATAACATGGTGGAGACAAACCGTAGCAGTCATCAGCATTTCCAATGGAAAAGAGTTTAATATTCCCAATAAGCTTCTGGCTTCAGCTCCCAAGTGGGATTGGAAAGCAAACATAGGAATTCTTTATAAGTAAATCCTTAAAACTAAATAGTGAATAATTGGGGTGAATGGGATTGAGAAGGGCCGGCGATGACCTTCTCTGGACATACATTTTGAGTTATTTTAAAACTGGTGAAGTGAGACCCACTTCTTCAACCATTTGACAGTTGGCAGCCTCTGAACTCCATGAAGTGGAAACCCAGGGAAAAATAATTTTATTTTCTGTTACACCAAGGCTCAGTAGCTGCACTTTTTTACAGCCACTGGCATGTTTTCACACACTCAATCAATTAATTGCTCCCTTGGTATTTATTCTTCTTGACCTCCGTGACATAACCTTGCAGAAATTAGATATGGAGCCTGCATACTGCAAAGAGGGAGTGGGGAGGGGGTTCCCATGTATTTCTATGTGTTCTTATTGTAGCTGCTGAAATAACACTTCAACTTTCTTTCCATCCTGAGGAGACTAGTCAAGAATGTTTTATTGTCATATGTCCTGAAACAGAACAATAAAATCCTTACTTGCAGCAAGCAGCACAACAGATATATAAACATGGTACTCTGTAAACACATAATAAACAACAACAAAAAACTCCAGTTTGTAGATATATATATATATTTTTAAACACAAATAGACAATAATTGTCCAAGCTATTGCCTCCAAGACTATATAGTTCGGAGCCTATTCGGAGGTTTAGTGTTTAATAGCCTGTTGGCTGTAGGGAAGAAGCTTCTCCTGAACCTGGACGTTACAGTTTCAGGGTCTTATACCCCCTTCTTGAAATTATTAAGTTTATCACCTCCTCCCAAGCCTACTCAGACTATGTAGTATTTCCAGAATGCGGATTTCCAGTAAGAAATATTGAAAGTATGTCGAGGTTTTTCTTGTGTACAAAATACTTTTCACAGCTCAAGAGTATGTTGTTTAAATTGCATTGCCTTTACTGAGCACTAGAGGGGGTGAGAGAGCACAAATCCAAGGATCTGACTGTTGTCTTCAAACACTGGGAGCAGAGGCACTTGTATTTTGTGCTACCGCACTTGCAGTTTTGCAAGCTTTATTGATGGTCTAAAAAGGCAAGGCACATGTATTAGAACGTTATGGCAGGTACCTTCTTGCAGCAGAAACAAAGCAGGCTGCTCATAAGTTAAATAGAGATGAAAAAAAAATTATCGCCAAGGGGGATAACAAAACTTGTGGAAAAAACCCCACACAAAGTGCTGGGGTAACTCAGCATAAGAACAAGACGATGCTTCGGGTCAGGGCCCTCCTACGGATTTCAGATCTTATGTTTTTTTTGTAAACCAGCATCTCACCAAAATTCGTGAAGTTGTTTGCTCTTGAAAGCAAATTATATTTGTAAAGATGTGTTTTAAATGATTATGCATCATCTTTAATTCTGTTTGCTTTGGTAATGAAATGTTTAGAATGCGGAATCACATTCCTCTCAGCTGGAGATAGAGACAAAATGCTGGAGTAATTCAGTAGGACTGGCAGCATCCTCTGGAGAGAAGGAATGGGTGATGTTTTGGGTCGAGACCCTTCTTCAGACTTCTTCTCAGCTGGGGTAAGTTTTCTGTAAAACAGATAATGTTGGAAATACTTATCAGGCCAGGCAGTATTCACGGAGAAAGAAACATAGCCAATGTTTCCAGTGGATGACCTTTCATAAGTTGGAAGAGCAGAATTAGGCCATTCGGCCCATCAAGTCTATTCCGCCATTCAATCATGGCTGATCTACCTTTCCCTCTCAACCCCATTCTCCTTCCTTCTCTCCATAACCCCTGACACCCATACTAATCATGAATCTCTCAATCAGAAACGATCTGTTTTCATTACTTCATTCCCATTTATTAGCACAAAGTGCAGCTGGTGACAGGGACTGTTGCCTGAGATAGGTCCGCTACACAAGGAACTGCAGGAGCTGACTTACACAAAAAAACACAAAGTGGTGGAGTAACACAGTGGGTCAGGCAGCATCTCTGGGGAACATGGATAGGCGACGTTTAGAGTCAGGACCTGCCTTCTAAATGTTACCTATCCATATCTTCCACTGATACTGCCTGACCCGCTGCATTACTCCAGCGCTTTGTGTGTTTTGTATTAACCTGACAGCAAATGGTGTGATGGTTTGAAGGAAAAGCAGGTATTTCTGAGGAAGGTCTTCTTCAGTGTGGGCTTGTTGAGTTCTGGTAAGAAATTAGATCGCTAGGTTAGGATAAGGCGCCATTCTTCAGAAAGAACTCTGGTCCTGAAAACGCAGGCTGCACTTCCTATCATTGCTTTAATAGCCTGTAATATTGTAGCAGGATATTTTTGTCACGGCAAACCTGATTGATGGTCTCAGCTATAAGACATTACAACTACACAGTAAATTGACCAAACACCTAAACATACAAATTATTAAAAGGGGGCAGCTTGCAGTCTCCAGAGACCCAAGAAGGCTTTAGTTAAGATGATCCCATTTCTAAGTGCAATTTATAGTCTATTGACTTGTGGCAGTGTCTTTCTAGCGGTTAGGAAATTGTCATACATTGCAAATGAGAGCTGTTTTGACATCAGCTAGTGTGTGTGTGGTGCAGGATGGAAATGATATCGGTGTCTGAGCCATTAAGGTTAAATTAAACCACATTGTTGCTTGCAGTGAGAGGGTATTCATTTCCTCTTTGTGCCCGCTGTGTGTACAATTACACTGATTAAGATGAGTTATAGTGTGTTTCTGACACCTATGGTGCTGATGTGTACTGAGATTTTCCACTCAAGTGTCATTAGTCATTACCTGAAATCATTGAGGTTTATACCGACCTGGTCCGTAAACTTCAAACTGAGCTGCGCTGTTATAGATAAGTATATAAATGCCAAATGTGCTCACTCGTCTTTAAAAAAAAACCAAGCAGTTTAAATATTTGAGTAATGGAAATGAAACAAAAATACAGGGCACGATAGAGATGCTGCCCTGGACTGCCAGTCCTGGGTTTGCTCCTGATCTCGGGTGCTGTCTGTGTGGAGTTTGCACGTTCTCCCTGTGAAGGCATGGGTTTCCTCCGGATGCTCCTGTTTTCTCCCACATCCCAAAGACATGCGGGTTAGTAGGTTAATCGGCCTCTGTAAATTGCTTCCAACGGGTTGATGATTGGTGTGGACTTATTGGGCTGAAGGACCTGTTTCCATGCAGTATCTTTCCATTCAATTCATAAACGGAATGAGGACGTGTAAAATAAATGCCATGCTGTAAAATGATTCTTTTCTCACAAAGATTCTCTCACTTTCCTCCTCTGACTCTCCCTCCAAAGGGCCAAATGTCAGTATTAGTCTTGTCAGTAGGAGACAGTATTAAGGCAATGTGTCCATTTCTTTGCTCCTATACAAAAGATATTATTTGTCTGTTTGCTACAAAACGTGTTATTTGGCATGTTTTCGGAAGAATATTTGATCCCACCAGTTGTGGTTTCTCCCCAGTCCATTGCCCTTCCCATCTGACCAGACGTTCTTTCTCTCATCTAGCCCACCAACACACAGACACAAACACACATGCACACAGCTTCTTTCGTTATTCCCTTATCATGTATCTATACACTGTAAATGGATCATTTGTAATTGTGCTTTGTCTTTCCGCTGACTGGTTAGCACCAGGGCCGTCTTTACAGCATTATGGGCCCCGGGCAAAGCAGTGTACTGGGGCCCCCATTATGGGCCCCTCCTCCCACCCTCCCCGTCGCTCCCACCGTTACTCTCCCCCACCCCCCTTTCCCTACCAGCCCCCCCCGTCTTGCCGGCGAAAAGCACTTACCGAAAAGCACTTAGCGATGGACTTAGGGTGCTACATTGTTGCGAAAAGCACTTACAGATCGCTGTGAGAAGCACTTAGGGATGGAAAATGTTGCGAAAAAAGCACTTATTGAACCTACATTTTTAAAGTAGTATTTATTTATTGCAAGTCACTTAACATACACAGATCAGCATGGGGCCCCTATGCTCGTGGGGCCCCGGGCAAGTGCCCATGCGTTAAGATGGCCCTGGTTAGCACGCAACAAAAGTGTTTCACTGTACCTCGGTACACGTGACAATAAACTAAACAAAATGCTTTTCCCTTGCCCTCCTTCTGCATGATCACTGGAATCGCAGGTAACTAACGCTCTCCATTTTTGATATCAGGCATGGGGACCAGATCTAGTTCAGTTGTGGTGAGTGATGTTATCTCTGTTAAATATATAATCTGATGTATACCCAAAATACACCCAGTAACGGGTAACAGAGCAGCGTTTAGACATAACCTCATTCCAGTGACTACTTGAATGCCTTCTTGAAAAGATATTTCATTTTCTTTGGAAAGATTTCAAGTTACGTTGCTCCAATTTAATTAATTCGACAATCACTTATTTTATCAAATCACACTGAATTATCCATTTTGTAACATTAATTTACAAAATATTCTGCTTGAGCATATATTTCATTCATTTGAATAACCCATTAAATTGAATTGATTGAATTTGATGCTTAAAACTTGCAGTGTGCTCTTTAGCATGATTTTTTTCTGATGGAATTTAACATTCTATCTGGGCTGAAGCAAATAATTCATGATGGTGTATCCTTAAAGATGAAATGATATAGAGTCTTTCATATCATCGGGATTTATCAGAGAATCATAGTTACTGTTCTGATATAGGGAAATGCAGCATCCGATTCACATGCAAGAAAATCCCATAACAACACAAGTAAATAGAGTGGGAAAGAAGGTATATAGCCTTCATCAGTTGGGGGATTGAGTATAAGAGTCTGGAAGTTATGTTGCATCTTTACAGGACTTTCGTTAGGCTGCATTGGAGTATTCTTTGCCAGTTCTCGTTGCCCCATTATAGGAAGAACGTGGAGGGCATTGGAGAGGATGCTGAAAAGGTTTACCAGTTTATGGCTTGAATTAGAGGGTGTGAACTATAAAGAGAGTTTGAGCAAAATTGGATTGTTTTTTCTGAGGCATCAGAGGGCGAGGGGAGACTTAATAGAAATATGAAATTCTGAGAGGCACAGGCAGGGTGTGTAGATAGTCAGAACCTTTTTCCTAGGGTGGGAAATGATAAAGTCGAGAAGACATTGCTTTAAAGTGAGATGAGCAGGGCTAGCTTTTACACATGAAATGGTCCATCTATATTGAATTGAAATTTTAGCCCAGAACCTAGAGCTGAATTTTAGACTTTAGAGATACAATGCGGAAACAGGCCCTTTGGCCCACCTAGTCCTTGCTGATGAATGATCACCCAGTACACTAACACTATCCTGCACGCTAGGGACTATTTACAATTTTTACTGAAGCCAATTAATGTACAAACCAGAATGTCTTTGGAGTGTGGGAGGAAACCAGAGCCCCGGAGAAAACCTACAAAGTCACAGGGATAACGTGCAAACTCCGTACAGACAGCACCGTAGTCAGGATCAAGCCCGGCTCTCTGGTGCTGTAAGGCAACAGCTCTACCACTTCACAATTATGGTAACCTTTTATTTTATTTATCCCGTTTTTGGTTATTGGGTGTTCCTGACAAGGTCAGCATTGTAATCCTTGTGGAAGTAATGGGTGGCTTCTTTCCAGAACTGTTGCAGAGAAGGTACTTGTACAGTGTTGCTGGGGAGGGAATTTGGGAATTTAGACCCAGCAATCAACTGATATACTTCCAAGGATGGATGTGCCTTGGAGGGAAATCTGTAGGCAGTGGTGTTATGGACTCAATGGCACACACATAGAAGAGAAACAGGCCCTTTGGCTCATCATGCCCATGTTATCTGCTCCATTCCTATTTGCTTGCATGAAGACCATATCCTTCTTCCCATGCATCAGCTGGCCTTGTCCCTCTTGGTGACAGAGGCCCCAGATTTAGGAGAGGCTCTTAGCACAGTTTCGAGGGATGTGACAAGCTGGTTGGTGTGGGCAAGATGGGCCGAAGAGCCTGTTTCCATGCTGTATGACTCTGACTTTTCATAGATTGGTCACACAGCATGTGACTGATAGAATCATAGAAACATAGAAAATAGATGCAAGAGGAGGACATTTGGCGCTTCGAGCGAGCACTGCCATTCATTGTAGTATAAGAAAATAACTGCAGATGCAGGTACAAATCGACGGTATTTATTCACAAAATGCTGGAGTAACTCAGCAGGTCAGGCAGCATCTCGGGAGAGAAGGAATGGGCGACGTTTGTGATTATCCACAATCAGTAACCTGTGCCTGCCTTTTCCCCATATCCCCTGATTCCACTAGCCCCTAGAGCTCTAACTAACTCTCTTTTAAATTCATCCAGTGAATTGGCCTCCACTGCCTTCTTTGGCAGAGAATTACACAGATTCACAACTCTCTGGGTGAAAACGTTTCTTCTCACCTCCATTTTAAATGTCCTCCCCTTTATTCTTAGACTGTGGCCCCTGGTTCCGGACTCTCCCAACATTGGGAACATTTTTCCTGCATCTAGTTTGTCCAGTCCTTTTATAATTTTATATGTCTCTATAAGATCCCCTCTCATCCTTCTAAATTCCAGTGAATACAAGCCCAATCTTTCCAATCTTACCTCATATGACAGTCCCGCCATCCCAGGAATTAACCTCGTGAACCTATGCCTCAATAGCAAGGACGTCCTTCCTCAAATTAGGAGACCAAAACTGTACACAATACTCCAGATGTGGTCTCACCAGGGTCCTATACAACTGCAGAAGGACCTGTTTGCTCCACAACTCAAATCCTCTCGTTATGAAGGCCAACATGCCTGCTGTACCTGCACGCTTACTTTCAGTGACTGGTGTACAAGGACACCAAGGTCTCATTGCACTTCCCCTTTACCTAATCTGACACCACTGAGATAATAATCTGCCTCCTTGTTTTTGCCGCCAAAGTGGATAACCTCACATTTATCTACATTATACTGCATCTGCCACGCAACTGCCCACTCACTCAACCTGTTCTAGTCACCCTGCAACCTCCTAACATCCTCTTTGCAGTTCACACTGCCACCCAGCTTTGTGTCTTCTGCAAACTAGCTAGTGTTACTTCTAATTCCATCATCCAAATCATTAATATATATTGTAAATAGTTGCGGCCCCAGCACCGAGCTTTGCGGCACTCCACTCGCCACTGCCTGCCATTCTGAAAAGGACCTGTTTATTCCTACTCTTTGCTTCCTGTCTGCCAACCAATTTTCTATCCATGTCAATACCCTACCCCCAATACCATGTGTTCTAATTTTGCTCAACAACCTCTCGTGTGGTACCTTATCAAAGGCTTTCTGAAAGTCTAGATACACTACATCCACTGGCTCTCCTTCAACCATTTTACTTGTCACATCCTCAAAAAATTCCAGAAGATTAGTCAAGCAGGATTTCCCCTTCATAAATCCATGCTGACTTGGAACAATCCTTTTACTGCCATCCAAATGCCTCTTTAATAATTGACTCCAGCATCTACCCCACAATCGATGTCAGGCTAACTGGTCTATAATTCCCAGTTTTCTCTCTCGCTCCTTTCTTGAAAAGTGGGATAACATTAGCTACCCTCCAATCCACAGGAACTCATCCTGAATTTATTGAACATTGGAAAATGATCACCAATGCATCCACAATTTCTAGAGCCACCTCCTTGAGTACCCTGGGATGCAGACCATCAGGCCCTGGGGATTTTATCAGCCTTCAGTCCCATCAGTCTACCCAATACTATTTCTCGCCTAATGCAAATTTATTTCAATCCCTCTGTCTCCCTAGATCCTCTGTCCTCTAGTACATCTGGGAGATTGTTTGTGACTTCCTTAGTGAAGACAGATCTGAAGTACCAGTTCAACTCTTCTGCCATTTCCTTGTTACCCATAATAATTTCACCTGTTTCTGCCTTCAAGGGACTCACATTTGTCTTTACCAATTTTTTTTATCTTAACATACCTAAAGAAGCTTTTACTGTCCTTCTTTATATTCTTGGCCAGCTTCCCCTCGTACTTCATCTTTTCAGCCCGTATTTCCCTTTTTGTTACCTTCTGTTGTCCTTTGAAAGTTGCCCAATCCTCTGGCTTCCCGCTACTTTTTGCTATGTTATACATCTTTTCTGTTAGTTTTATTCCATCTCTAACTTCCCTTGTCAGCCACAGTTGCCTCTTATTCCCCTTAAAATCTTGCTTCCTCTTTGGAATGAAATAACCCTGCATCTTCTGGATTATGCCCAGAAATTCCTGCCATTGCTGTTCCACTGTCATTCCTGCTAGGATCCTTTTCCAGTCGATCTTGGCCAGCTCCTCTCTCATGCTTTCATAGTCCCCTTTGTTCAACTGCAACACTGACACTTCTGATTTAACCTTCTCCCTCTCAAATTGCAGATTAAAAATAATCATATTATGGTCACTACCTCCAAGCAGTTCCTTTACCTTGAGTTCCCTTATTAAATTATGTTCATTGGACAACACTAAATCCAGAATTGCCTTATCTCTGGTAGGCTCCAGTACAAGCTGCTCTAAGAATCCATCTCGGAGGCACTCTACAAACTCCCTTTCTTGGGGTCCAGAACCAACCTGATTTTCCCAGTCTACCTGCATATTGAAATCCCTCATAACCACAGTGGCATTACCTTTGTTACCTGCCAGTTTTAATTCCTGCTGCGACTTACACCCTATATCCGGGCTACTGTTTGGGAGCCTGTTGATAACTCCATTAATGTCTTCTTACCGTTACAATTCCTCAACTCTATCCACAGTGACTCTACATCATCAGTCTCTATGTCACATCACAAGGGACTGTACAAAATGTCCCAATGTCATCTACCAATCTCTAACTGAGCCTCAAGCTCATCCACTTTACTTCTTATACTTTGTGCATTTATATACAATACTTTTAATCCATTACTCACCTCACCTTTCACATCAATTCCTATTGCACTTGGCCATATGCTCCTATCCGTGAGCTTTCTGTCCCATTAATTTTGGGGTCTTAACTTTTCATATACTCTCTTTCTCTCCTTGTCTATCCCATTTGACACCCCTCCCCCCCCCCCCCCCCCCCCCGCACTATTTAGTTAAAAACCACCCATTTTGCAGTGGCAAACCTGCCTGCCAGAATGCTGGTCCCCCACCTGTTGAGGTGCAACCCATCCCTTTTGTACAATCCACCCTTACCCCAAAACAGATCCCAGTGGTCTAAGAAACCAAATCCCTGCCCCCTGCACTGGCTCCTCAGCCACACATTCAGATCCCCTATCTCCCTGTTCCTGCTCTCACCAGCACGAGGAACTTGAAGCAAACCAGAGATAACCACCCTGGAGGTCCTTCTTTTCAGCTTTCTTCCGAGTTCTCTAAAGTCACGCTGCAGAATATTGAGGGCGTGCAGCGTAGGTTCACTAGGTTAATTCCCGGAATGGCGGGACTGTCGTATGTTGAAAGGCTGGAGCAATTAGGCTTGTATACACTGGAATTTAGAAGGATGAGGGGCGATCTTATTGAAACATATAAGATAATTAGGGGATTGGACACATTAGAGGCAGGAAACATGTTCCCAATGTTGGGGGAGTCCAGAACAAGGGGCCACAGTTTAAGAATAAGGGGTAGGCCATTTAGAACGGAGATGAGGAAGAACTTTTTCAGTCAGAGAGTGGTGAAGGTGTGGAATTCTCTGCCTCAGAAGGCAGTGGAGGCCAGTTCGTTGGATGCTTTCAAGAGAGAGCTGGATAGAGCTCTTAAGGATAACGGAGTGAGGGGGTATGGGGAGAAGGCAGGAACGGGGTACTGATTGAGAGTGATCAGCCATGATCGCATTGAATGGCGGTGCTGGCTCGAAGGGCCGAATGGCCTACTCCTGCACCTATTGTCTATTGTCTATTGTCTATAATATCTTTCCTCGTCTTCCCAACGTCGTTTGTGCCGACATGCACTACCACTTCCGGCCGCTCACCTTCACGCTTGAGGATGCTCTGCACTCAATCCGTGAAGTCCTGGATCCTGGCACCATGGAGGCAACACACCATCCTTGAATCCCGCTTGTTGCCGCAAAAACCACTGTCTGTACCTCAGATTGTTTAGAGTGGTGGTTAGTATGCAAATCAGTCATAGCTTTGCCCTGATTGCTGTTGATCTTCATTGATAATTGTTGGAGCTACATTCATCCAAGCAAGTGCAGAGTGTTCCGTCATGCTCCTGATCCGTACCTTGTAGATGGTGGAAGGGGTTTGGGGAGATGGGAGGTGAATCACTTGGCCAGTGAATATCCAACCTCAGACCTGCTCTTGAGACCTTGGTATTTATATGTCAGGTTTAGTTTAAGTCAATAATGATCCCCAGAATCTTAGTGGTGACGGACATGTTGATGACAATGTCATTGTACATCAAGGGTAGACTCTCACCTGTTGGTGATAGATATTGCCTGACAATTTTGTTGCGCAGATATTACTTGACACTTTTTACTCAGGGATAAAACTATTTACGTTTGAGACAAGTTGCCTGTTATTCACCGAGTTGGTGTGAATCTCTGCCGACACATTTCCCTTCTGTCATCTCCTGAAACAAACACCCTGGACACCACAGTTGCATGGACATAAGGGACAAGAGTTCCGATATTCTTCACTAAACCCTCCTCAAATTACATGTTTGGCTTGATGCAGCTTTTCATAATCAGAATTGTAGGATCACAGGCCCTTCGGCCCAACTTGCCCATGCCGACCAAGATGCTCCATCTACACTAATCCCACCTGCTTGCATTTGGGCCATATCACCTCGAAACTTTTTCCATTCACAAACCTATCCAAATGTTGTGATAATATTTGTCTCAACCACCTCATCTGGCAGCTCGTTCAATTAAGAGGTATTGCATTGTTAAAATGTCTGTGTTCTGTATCGGTCAGTAAAAGATCTGATTTCTAGAAGCCAACTGAAATTCTATTTAATTTGTAACATTTAATGTTGACAAAAGTAGAACCTTGTAGACACAGTCAATGGGGAAAATGAGATGGCATGAACCCACATTCCCCAATCTCTCTCGCTCCTCACTTTCAAGTCTATCTAATATTGAAGAGGCAATCACACATCTTGATTTGAAATGCACACAGGAGAATCTAGAAAAGAGTTTTGAGAATGAATAGTTGTAAAATGAATGATGGAGATGATGGTAATCGGCATGATCCTTCAAGGAATACTGCAATCTTCAGAAAACTCCATTCTATTCCCCCAGTTATTATGTGAGAGAAAGTGAGTGAGGTGCCCTTGCTGCCCTTGTACCTGATGTTTCTTGCAAAGTTGTGCTAATATATTATCTTGTGCTAACGTATAATCTTGGAGAAAGGACCTCCAGGTGGGTACGAAGCACTAGAACAGCAAGTGGTTCAAGATTCTGGAGGGCAGACGCTCACACCACAGAATGATCAATGCTCGCCGCAACACATTCCCTAATTCAACGGTCAGAGACAACTTCACCTGTGGAAACTGTGGGAGGGTCTCCCTGTCAAGGAAAGACCTGGTCAGCCACAGCAGGAAATCAACCACACACGAAACATTCCCCTCCCCAAACAGGACAATGTCAAACTCACACCATCTTCTCTCACAGTTGGATGGATGCCAACAATGTATGTCTAATAATGTTGATACATGAGAATTTGATCCATGCCTTGCTTCATCTGGCCGAGGCCTTCACGAGGTGCCGTGGCCATGGAACCGGGAAACCGTCTGGAGGACCTGAAGACTCGGTGGACCGTAGTACCGGGAGGGAGCCACTGGTGACGTCGGACACGAGGAGCAAGGGCCGGTAGGAGGGTGAACCGGGGGTAATGCATCCACGCCTTCAAGGTTGGCTTCAGAAAGTGCCCCCGGGATACAAAGGTGGCCGGGCAAGGAGAGGGACGTCGAGGGCAACAGAGGAAGGCCCCCCAGGAGCCTGGGGTTTGCCTGGATCGGGAACTGCTCCAGTAGACTGAGCGCGTGGGTGAACCGGAATTTGGACTTCGGAAATGGCGCCAAAAATGTGTAAACATGCAAAAAGAATTTCCAGGTGCAGTTGCACATATGACCAATAAAACACCATTTAATTGAACCATTAAAAAGATTTTGGCATTGTTGGTTTATTGAAAGGTTGGCTTTATTTCTCTGCTTTTGTTGTTGTGAAGGATTTGTAAGGATTTGTCTGGGTGCGGCCCTGTCGAGGGAAGTGCCCTGTGAGAAAAGTGCGAGTCTTTGGCTGCGAGACTTCAGTGAGGAGGATACACTTGTTTTTGAGCTTGATTTGTTTTTTGACACTAAAGTAATGGCAGATAAGTTGGTGCAGGATGTGGGAAGGTAGGGACACCGCTGGAGCTTCTGGGAGCTACACCTGCAAGAACTGTGTCCAGGTGCAGCTCCTGAATGAACGTGTGGTGGTGTTGGGAAAGCAGCTGGATGACCTCAGGGCCATCCGGGAATTCAAGAGTTTCCTGGACAGGACCTACTGTGAGGCTGTCACGCCAAGGGTCCAGGTCGAGCGAAGGTGGGAGACCGTTTCAAGGGGGAGTGAACGTGGACTACAGGAGACCCCGGTGGCTGTGCCTATGGCAAACAGGTACACCCTCTTGGGAGCTGTCGGGGCAGAAGACGCATCCAGTCCGAGCGGCGGACAAGTTGGCGGCTCTAATCCAGGCAAGGAGACTCGACCGGGGAGACCGAAGTCAGGAAGAGCCATAATAGTGGGTGACTCCATTGTCCGAGGTACGGACAGTAGATTCTGTGGCGGCAGGCGGGACTTGAGGAGGGTCTGTTGCCTCCCTGGTGCCAGGGTTCAAGACATCACCGACCGGCTTCAGAACATCCTAGCGAGGGAAGGCGATCAACCGGAAGTAGTTGTGCACGTGGGCACGAACGACGTCGGGAGGAAGAGGAAGGAGGTACTGCAACGCGAGTTTAGAGAGTTAGGAAGAAGACTGAGAAGTAGGACGTTGAAGGTGGTTATCTCTGGACTGCTACCTGTACCTCGTGCTGGTGAGGGCAGGAACAGAGCGATCGGGGATATGAATGTATGGCTGAGGGGCTGGTGCAGGGATGTAGATTTCTAGACCACTGGGATCTCTTCTGAGGTAGGGGTGACCTGTACAAAAGGGACGGGTTACACCTTAACAGCAGGGGGACCAACATTCTGGCAGGCAGGTTTGCTAGTGCTACACATGTGGCTTTAAACTAAGTAGTGGGGGGGAGGGGTTGACAAATTGGGAATATGAAGATGGAGTTAAAGGGGAAGCGAATACAGGAGAAATTGCAAAGGACTCTCGAAAAAATGGGAAGGGAAGTTCTAGATGGGATAAGAGAGTAAGGACAGGGTCAATTGTGACCGGTGTGAGAGGGGAGGTGAATACCGAAGTTAAAGTGTTGTATTTAAATGCGTGAAGTATAAAAAATAAAGTGGATGAGCTTGAGGCTCAGTTAGACATTGACAAGTATGATGTTGTGGAAATCACAGAGACATGGCTACAAGAGGACCAGGGCTGGGAACTGAATATTCAGGGGTACACAACATATAGAAAAGACAGACAGGTGGGCAGAGGGGGTGGGGTCGCTCTGTTGGTAAGGAATGATATTCACTCCCTTGCAAGGGGTGACATAGAATCAGGAGATGTAGAATCAGTATGGATAGAAATGAGGAATTGTAAGGGTAAAAGGACCCTAATGGGAGTTATCTGCAGGCCCCCAAACAGTAGCCTCGACATAGAGTGCAAGTTGAATCAAGAGCTAAAATTGGCATGTCGCAAATGTAATGCTAGGGTGATTATGGGAGATTTCAACATGCAGGTAGACTGGGAAAATCAGGTTGGTAATGGACCCCAGGAAAGAGAGTTTGTGAACTGCCTCCGAGATAGATTCTTAGAACAGCTTGTACTGGACCGTACCAGGGAGAAGGCAATTCTGGATTTAGTTTTGTGTAATGAACCTGATCTGGTAAGGGGACTCGAGGTAAAAGAGCCACTAGGAGGCAGTGATCATAATATGATAAGTTTTACTCTACAAATTGAGAGGGAGAAGGGAAAATCGGAAGTGTCAGTATTACAGTATAGCAAAGGGGATTACAGAGGCATGAGGCAGGAGCTAGCCAGATTTGACTGGAAGGAGGCCCTAGCAGGGAAGACGGTGGAACAGCAGTGGCAGGTATTCCTGGGAATAATGCAGAAGTTGCAGGATCAATTTATCCCAAAGAGGAGGAAAGATTCTAAGGGGAGTAAGAGGCACCCATGGCTGACAAGGGAAGTCAAGGACAGCATAAAAATTAAAGAGAAGAAGTATAACATAGGAAAGAAGAGTGGGAAGCCAGAGGATTGGGACTCTTTTAAAGAGCAACAGAAGATAACTAAAAAGGCAATAAGGGGAGAAAAGATGAGGTACGAGGGTAAGCTAGCCGATAATATAAAAGAGGATAGTAAAAGCTTTTTTAGGTATGTGAAGAGGAAAATAATAGTCAGGGGAATTTATTATGGAGAACAAGGAAATGGAAGACGAATTGAACCGGTACTTTGGACCTGTCTTCACTAAGGAAGATACAAACAATCTCCCAGATGTTCTAGATGCCAGAGATCCAAGGGTGACGGAGGAACTGAAGGAAATCCGCATTAGGCAGGAAATGGTGTTGGGTAGACTGATGGGACTGAAGGCTGATAAATCCCCAGGGCCTGATGGTCTGCATCCCAGGGCACTTAAGGAGGTGGCTCTAGAAATTGTGGACGCATTGGTAATCATTTTCCAATGTTCTATAAATTCAGGATAAGTTAGGAAAAGGGGATGTTCAACGAGATCTGGATGTCCTAGTGCATCAGTCACTGAAAGGAAGCATGCAGGTACAGCAGGCAGTGAAGAAAGCCAATGGAATGTTGGCCTTCATAACAAGAGGAGTTGAGTATAGGAGCAAAGAGGTCCTTCTGCAGTTGTACAGGGACCTAGTAAGACTGCACCTGGAGTACTGTGTGCAGTTTTGTTCTCCAAATTTGAGGAAGGATATTCTTGCTATTGAGGGCGTGCAGCGTAGGTTTACTAGGTTAACTTAGGTTTACTAGGTTAATTCCTGGAATGGCGGGACTGTCATATGTTGAAAGACTGGAGCGACAAGGCTTGTATACACTGGAATTTAGAAGGACGAGAGGGGACCTTATCGAAACATATAAGATTATTATGGGGTTGGACACGTTAGAGGCAGGAAACATGTTCCCAATGTTGGGGGAAACATAGAAAATAGGTGCAGGAGTAGGCCATTCGGCCATTCGAGTCCAGAACCAGGGGCCACAGTTTAAGAATAAGGGGTAGGCCATTTAGAACAGAGATGAGGAAAAATGTTTTCTGTCAGAGAGTTGTAAATCTGTGGAATTCTTTGCCTCAGAAGGCAGTGGAGGCCAATTCTCTGAATGCATTCAAGAGAGAGCTAGATAGAGCTCTTAAGGATAGCAGAGTCAGGGGGTATGGGGAGAAGGCAGGAACGGGGTACTGATTGAGAATGATCAGCCATGATCACATTGAATGGTGGTGCTGGCTCGAAGGCCCGAATGGCCTCCTCCTGCACCTATTGTCTATTGTCTATTGTCTTTTGTCTATTGCAACATTCCTCTGCACACCATTGATTAGTGGCCAAGGACTGTTTGACTCAGGAAATAGAGCTGAATTTCCCATTCATGGTCACTCAGCAGGTGAGGTCTCTGAAGGAAATGGATTGGCAATGTTTCAGAAATGAAAACCAGCATCTGCAGTTCCTTGAGTCTCCAATGAACAGAGCAGCTGGAATTAAATCATTGACCAAAGATCTAGATAGAGACATCGAAGAATCGTTTAGTTCTAGGAAGGAACTGCAGATGCTAGTTTAAACCGAAGAAAGACACAAAATGCTGGAGTAACTCAGTGGGACAGGCAGCATCTTTGGAGAGAAGGAGTGGGTGACGTTTTGGGTCGAGACCCTTCAGACTGAATCCGGGGAGAGGGAGATATAGAGATAAGGATATATAAGGTGTGAAAACGAGACAAGGGCGATGGAAATCAAGGAAAATGTAGAATAGATCATTGTTAGCTAGGAGAAGGTAACAACAAAGCAAATAGAGATAAAATGTAAACAAGGACGTCAGACTATCGGAGAACTGGGAATGGGGGAGGGATGACTGGTAGGGGCATCTGGTACTATCTGCTCCAGGCAAGGTGATTTTGGAGAATTTGTCCAATCTAAAATTGTGTGGTCCATTTGTCAGCTATTGCTGGCATTTATCTAAATTTGAGGTGGTGTCCTATAAGTAAATGGGTGGTTCAAAATGGTTTAAGATCCTCCCACAGTAAAAAATTTGGAAACAGCAGATTACGCAGTGGACATGGCAAACTCAGATTACATTTTATATAATAGTCATGGCTTATTGTCATCGTGGGCATCTCTGGTCAGAAGGTCCTGGGTTCAAGTCCAAATCGAGGGTATTAAACTGGCTGACTTTAATGCTGTTCAGTTGTAAGGTGTTTTGTCTTGGATAAGATCTTCAGATGTCTGTACTCATAAGTGAACCAACACATCTCACAGCACTATTTCAAGGTACAGAAATAAAGAGATTTCATAGAGTCACAGAGTGATATTGGATGGAAACAGGCTCTTCGGCCAAACTTGCCCACACTGGCCAACATGTCCCAGCGACACTAATCCAACCAGCCCCTGTTTGGTCCATATTCCTCCAAGCCTGTCCTATCCATGTACCTGTCTCATAAATGTTGGGATAGTCCCTGCCTCAACTACCTCCTCTGGCAGCTTGTTCCATACACCCACCACTCTTTGCATGAAAAATCTACCACTCAGATTCCTATTAAATCTTTTCCCCTTCACCGTAAACCTCTGGTTCTCGACTCATATACTCTGGGCAAGAGACTGTGCATCTACTTGATCTATTCCTCTCATGATTTTATACACCTCTATAAGATCACCCCTCATCCTCCTGCACTCCAAGGAATAGAGTCCCAGCTTACTCAACCTTTTCCAACTGTGACCACAGTTCAAATCCACTTTCTTGACTGCAAAGTATATCCTAGGTTCTATATAAATGCAAAATGTTCTCTCTTCATGATGAGCGGTATTGGCCCTGATGGTTATCAATTGCCCATAGAACATCTATATGAGAACATCTATGTGAGATCTCAGCTGTGAGATACACATCTTTGGTTACAGGACTGCCTAA
The DNA here is from genome assembly GCF_053455715.1 of Rhinoraja longicauda. Lineage (NCBI taxonomy): Eukaryota > Metazoa > Chordata > Chondrichthyes > Rajiformes > Arhynchobatidae > Rhinoraja > Rhinoraja longicauda. The sequence continues at coordinate 105,985,579 of NC_135953.1, forward strand.
TCTTTGAAACTAGTTCAAATCCCAGACAATGAAGGGGACACAAAGAAGTCATGGAAGCAAAATAAAACTAGGCATGAAAGTGTGCTCTTTAACATTGAGTAGTTTAACTGGAATGTTTGGTCATAAAACAGGAAAGTGTATAAAGGACGAAGATAGACACAAAATGCTGGAGTAACTCAGCAGGACAGGCAGCATCCCTGCAGAGAAGGAATGGGTGACATTTCAGGTCGAGACCCTTCTTCAGACTACATTTTGTCTGCTCCACAAGGTATAAAGGTATTATCCACCAATGATCCCAAAATTCCAACTGGAGCCAGCTCTGATGAATGCAGTGTCACATTATATTGGTCTGCTATCGGCTAAGCTGCGATCACTGGGGGTCTTTTTTACCTTATTATACCTTTTTATACATGGTCAGTGTCAAATACGTTAATGCTGTCTTGTGTGTCAAAGAAAGTCATGCAAATTGCAGAGAGTTGTAGATGTAGCACAGTCCATCACACAGACCAGACTTCCCACTATTGACTCCATCTACACTTCATGCTGCCTCAGAAAAGCAGCCAACAAAATGAAAGATTTGTCCCAACTCGATCATTCCTTCTTATCCCTGTTCCCGTCCAGCAGAAGGTACAGAAGCTTGAAAGTGCACACCACCAGACTCAGGAACAGCTTCTTTCCCCAATATAATCATGCCTCTGAACGGTCCTTCCATAAGCTAGGGTGCTGGCCGATTCACTCCCCACCCCTCCCAAACCCATTGTGGACATTGGACTTTTCTATGGATCTTATGTGCTACAATGTAGAAACAAAGAACTGCAGATGCTGGTTAATACACAAAAGGACACAAAGTGCTGGAGTAACTCAGCAGGTCAGGCAGCAAAGATAGACACAAAATGCTTGAGTAACTCAGCGGGACAGGCAGCAACTCTGGAGAGAAGGAATGAGTGACGTTTCGGGTCGAGACCCTTCATCAGACCGAGAGTCAGAGGAGCGGGAAACTAGAGATAAGGAAGTGTAAGGTGTGCATCAGTTTTATGTTCTCCTGTGATGCTGCCTGACCTGCTGAGTTACTCCAGCACTTTGTGTCCTTTTATACGCAACAATGCTGAGAACTATATTCTGCGCTCCGTATCTTCCCCTTTGCTCCATCTATTCTACTTGAGTTGGACGATTGTATTTATACATAGTGTATCTGATCTGTTTGGACAGCATACAAAAAAAAGCTTTTCATTGCACCTCGATAGACGTGTCAATAATAAACCTAAGCCTAACATCTAAAATGTACGTTTTTGTACACCATGGGATACCTGTGTGACAATAGACAATAGACAATAGACAATAGGTGCAGGAGTAGGCCATTCAGCCCTTCGAGCCAGCACCGCCATTCAATGCGATCATGGCTGATCACTCTCAATCAGTACCCCGTTCCTGCCTTCTCCCCATACCCCCTCACTCCGCTATCCTTAAGAGCTCTATCCAGCTCTCTCTTGAAAGCATCCAACGAACTGGCCTCCACTGCCTTCTGAGGCAGAGAATTCCACACCTTCACCACTCTCTGACTGAAAAAGTTCTTCCTCATCTCCGTTCTAAATGGCCTACCCCTTATTCTTAAACTGTGGCCCCTTGTTCTGGACTCCCCCAACATTGGGAACATGTTTCCTGCCTCTAATGTGTCCAATCCCCTAATTATCTTATATGTTTCAATAAGATCCCCCCTCATCCTTCTAAATTCCAGTGTATACAAGCCCAATCGCTCCAGCCTTTCAACATACGACAGTCCCGCCATTCCGGGAATTAACCTAGTGAACCTACGCTGCACGCCCTCCATAGCAAGAATATCCTTCCTCAAATTTGGAGACCAAAACTGCACACAGTACTCCAGGTGCGGTCTCACCAGGGCCCGGTACAACTGTAGAAGGACCTCTTTGCTCCTATACTCAACTCCTCTTGTTACGAAGGCCAACATTCCATTGGCTTTCTTCACTGCCTGCTGTACCTGCTTGCTTCCTTTCATTGACTGATGCACTAGGACACCCAGATCTCGTTGAACTCCCCCTCCTCCTAACTTGACACCATTCAGATAATAATCTGCCTTTCTATTCTTACTTCCAAAGTGAATAACCTCACACTTATCTACATTAAACTGCATCTGCCATGTATCCGCCCACTCACACAACCTGTCCAAGTCACCCTGCAACCTTATTGCATCTTCCTCACAATTCACACTACCCCCCAGCTTAGTATCATCTGCAAATTTGCTAATGGCACTTTTAATCCCTTCGTCTAAGTCATTAATGTATATCGTAAATAGCTGGGGTCCCAGCACCGAACCTTGCGGTACCCTACTGGTCACTGCCTGCCATTCCGAAAGGGACCCATTTATCCCCACTCTTTGCTTTCTGTCTGTCAACCAATTTTCTATCCATGTCAGTACCCTACCCCCAATACCATGTGCCCTAATTTTGCCCACTAATCTCCTATGTGGGACCTTGTCGAAGGCTTTCTGAAAGTCGAGGTACACCACATCCACTGACTCTGGAGTAAGTCTGTGGTGAAGCTGACAGACTGGAGAGGGTTTGCGGGCTGAAAGGGGACACTGCATCTCTGAATATTATCGGTTTTCCTGATGCACGGATTCGTGCCCTGAATTCTCCTGCATCAGAGGAAGGGAAACGTCGAGCAGGGCACCGGAGGAGAGGAGAGAGTTTGCTTTTGATGTAAAGCACAAGCCGTAATAAGTTGCAAAGAAGACTTGCTGCTCCGTCACTCTCAGAAGCTGGCTCTCTCTGATGGCGGCTGTCAGAAGTTGCTAGTTATTTGCTCTTTCATTAGCTGCCCGTTTTTCAATTTCTGCCCCTGGAAGTAACACTGCTTTGAACAAGTCCCTGCAGTAATTGAATTTGCTGCAGAAATAGAATGGTGGAAAATTTCATTTTCTTCCTGTGTGCAGCCGGAGAGCCCGCTTCCCTTCATGCATTCCCATCCACTAATGGAGCCCTTTGCAAAGCCTCCCTAAAATAATATATGAGTGCATCAGCTTGTCACTTTGTAATTTTCCTCTAAACGCCTTCTACAAATAATGGTTTTCAAAATGAGCATTAACAGGCTTGATTACATGAAATTGTCCTTTTAATTTACACCAGGATTCTATTGATCACACAAGTGCAGATTAAAGTGTTCAATGAAGCCAGTGATGAGGTATTAACCACCTAAGGGTCCTCCAGGGGCTAGCAGGGAGCCCAGGAATATGCTATAAGTGTACAGTTATTTCACCATAATGAAGTGCTACTATGCGGAGGCATGAATCTCCAGCAGCAAGAATAGATTGGAGATGATGAGCTCTTCAAGTCATTTCTTGGTTACTCATTCAGCATCATGCCCAGATTCTCTTGCGAATCTTCTGCATTATCTCTCATGAAATGCCAGGATTTACTTAGCCAGCGAATGCAATTTTTATGACCTTATTGCTTTTTTCCATGGTAATAGTTTTGAATCAATTTATCAATCCAACCAGTACCATCAGACACTTTGCCCTGAAGATCAAGTCCAGGTCATTTCATCAATTCACTCTGGTAGAAGCACAGAAAAAACTGCAGCTTGTGTGGGCTTTCAGCTGATGGTTACTCAGTAAACATGCTGGCATTGAATTAACCCATTGAGTACTGAATTTTATACAGGTCTCACTGATACAGATTACATTTTTATCCACCTTTTCATCTTGTTAGTGTTTATGCCTGATCCACCTCTGCATTCCAGCCTCTACTTTAAATTTAAAAACGTTAAAATAAGGGAAGATGATTGTTGTAATTTTCTGTACCTAACATGGTGTCCAATTCATAAGCTATTGAAAAATTACAAAGGGAAAATATCTTTAAAATTCAAGCACAAGCTCAAACTGACAAGAAATACTTCTTAAGAAGTAAGGTTTGTTGATTAATAATTTCTGTTTGGAATTTTTTTTGCATGGCAATTTAAATGTAAGACAGTGAGGAGGGAAATGAAATGGACTTTAAATGATGGTCTTTTGTCCGAAGTTGACATTTATCAGTCACATTGATGACATTGTTCAAATAGCTGAGATTCATTTTCCTTCCTTTACATCCACGTTCATAGTGTCTATACCTCCCCAGAGACAGTACTCCACAGAGGATAAACGCAGCCAATCAGATGTGTGAATCACATCACATACCTGAGACCACCAGGATTTCAACTAGGGAACAATCCCACAGAATCCAATACCACACAGGATTTTTATCCACGACCATTGTGCATTATGTATGACACTCGTTTCTTAATGCTGCAATTTTTTTCTCCCATTTTCTTGTCTCTATGCAGTTTCATCTGACAACAGGACTGCATTTCTGTTCTCTCTGTGGATATTATTATATGACCTGTACGACTGGACAAAGTCAACCTTCACAGTTTTCTCCCTCTCTCCTGCAGGACGAAGCCCTTCTGTGACAGTATTACTATATGTGCATATAAACAAAGGCAATGGGAAATATTAAGCGGCTGGCTTAAGGTACATGTGGATTTAACATAGTAGAGATGGGGGATTTAGAAGTAAAGTGTGTCAATTAATGTCGGCATGATTCACAAAAGGTTAGTATGCAGCTGGAGTGTGTAATTAGCAAAACTAACAGAAGGTTATTGTTTATTGCAAGGGGAATGGAATACTAAAGTAGGGAGGATTTGCATGAGGTACCGACCGCTGAGGCCACATCTGTAATACTGTGCACAGCTATTCCCCTTATTTAAGGAAGGTTATTAATGCATTGGAAGCAGTTCAAGAAAAGTTTACTCGACTGACACCTGGAGTGGTAGGTGGGCTTATGAGGAAAGATTGCAGAGGCTCTGCTGTTATCAGCTGGACTTTAGAAGAATGAGAGAGGGGGATTTGATTGAAACAAATAGGATCTTGACAGGATGAATCTTGAAATGGAGGTTATTGTATAAAAGTAAAGGATCATCTATTTAAGACAGGGACAAAACAACATTTTCTCTTGGAAGGTTGTGAGTCTTTGGAATGATCTTTGCCAGAGAAGCAGTTTCTGAATATTTTTGAGGCAGTGACGGTGGATTCTTGATAAGCATGGTGGTGAAAAGTTATGGGGGGTTGGTGTGATTGCAGATTTGAAATTACTGTCAGCCATTCGTTCATGTTCATAAGTCATAGGTGCAGAATTAGGCCATTCAGCCCAAAACAGTACTATGCTATTCAATCATGGCTGATCTATCTTCCCCCCTGCACCCCATTCTCCTACAGGTTCATGATCATTCTAAAGGGCAGTTCAATCTCGAGGGGCTGACTCCTGTTCCTAACTCACGTTTGCATGTTAACTTGGATCTAATTCAGGAAGCTGGAGTGCATCATTTCTCCCCCTGTTGTGGGGGACTTACATGAAATGTTCCTTGCCAATCCCAACCAGCTGTTGTGAGCATGGCTCTGCAGCAAAGGAGGGCAACATTTTACCCCATCGGTACAAATGAAACATCTTGCTCAATGGTCAGTTAATTGACACCATCTTTAGTTATGGTGTTGAGGGTGTTCTGATGTTACAATTAGAAGTGTGTGGAGGGGGAACTGAGAGTGCCACAGAAGGCTGGGGAGGCCAAGTCATTGGGTATTTTTCAGGCGGAGATTGACAGATGCTTGATTAGTAAGGGTGTCATGGGCTATGGGGAGAAGGCTGGAGACTGGGGTTGAGGGGAAAGACAGATCCGCCATGATTGAATGGCGGAGCCGAATGGCCTAATTCTGCTCCTACAACTTATGAACTTATGAACGGCCAGCACTTGGTAAGGAGCTGTAACGAGCATTAATTCCTGGTTTGTCACCTTGATGGATCAGAAACAAAGTATTAATGAGACAGAAGATAGGCACAAAATGCTGGAGAAACTCAGCAGGTCAGGCAGTTGCGGCCTGACTCTTTGAGTTACTCACGCAATCTGTGTCATTCTTTGGTATAAACCAGCACTTGCAGTTCCTTCTTATTACATATCAATCAGACAGCTTTCTTCTGAATGTCCCTAAACAAACAAACGAGGGCGGAACAGCAGTGCAGCTGGTGGTGCTGCTGCCTCACAGAGCCAGGGATCTGGGTTCGATCCTGACCCTTGTGTGCTGTCGGAGTGGAGTTTCCACATTTTCCTGTGACTGCGTGGGTTTTCTCCGGGTGCTCCAGTTTCCTCCCACAACCCAAAGATGTGCAGGTTTGTAGGTTAATTGTAAAAAAAACCTAATTTCCACTGATGTGCAGGGAGTGGATGAGAAAGTGAGGTGATATTGAACTATTGCTGATTAATGAATGAATTTGTACCAACATCTACAGTTATTTTCCTACACAATGAATGAATAATGGTCAGTGTGGACTCGGTGGGCCGAAGGACCTGTTTCCATGCTCTATCTCTAAACTAAACTAAACTAAAATGAACTAAACTAAACTAAACTCATTATTGTCTCATTCAGCATCCCATTTTTGTTGATATCTGTTCAGGGTCTAACAGTTAGAATCATTGAATCATTTGGCACAGAATGTTCTTTGATCCTTGATGCCTGTACTGAGAATGTTATCCCATTCGTTCACACGCCCACTCTTACATGATTTTTTTTTCACCCAGATAACGTCCAAAAGAGAATTGTATTATTGGATCTGCTCTTGGGTAATGTGTTCTGTGTTTAAACAAAATCTCATCTTATTCCTAGACCTTTCCATTTAAAACTGTGTCCACTGCTAACCAAACAATTTTCTTGTACAAAAGATGTGGATTTAAAGTCTGGCAGCTCACGCCTTCGTGTTTAGAACACAGCACACAGTATTCACAGAGGAAATTGTTTCTCCAATTATTTGCAAATCTATCATTTTGCCTTTTTAAAATGTGACATACTAAATCTGCATTGAGTCTGGCTTCTATATTTATGATATAGATGGTTATTGGTTTGCCTTTGAATGATTTTTAAGCATCTACATTCCAGATATTTATTCATGGTTGATTATTGACACGTAAGCGGATCAAAAATGGCGAGGCTGTTGTTTTCTGAAGCTAAAATACAACACTTGAACTGATCCTATTTTGATGCAATGATTCAGTTGACTGATGTTGCACATTCCACAGATAAAACCAGTCCGTGACACTCCGTAAAATCATGTGTGAATTATGCAAACTGCATTACTAAAAAATTGTTTCATCGTTTTTGTTTCTTTTTCTTTACGATGACTGAGAACATTAATGCATGAAAATTTAAAATAGAAAATTCATTTACATGAAACAGAAAATGTGAGTCTGAAAGAAAAAGGAAGCCCAATTTTTCACATGGCAATTGATTTCTCATTTGAAGGATTTAGCTGTTGTTCTTCAAGTTTATAAATGTAGAAACCTATTGTTAATGTTGACATGAAACTGAAATTAATTTAATAATACAGTGCTAGATGGTAATGAATAAATACCAAATCTCTAATAGATGAATATTTCTTACACTTCCTGCCAACAACGTATTATGAATTACTGTGTTTGTGCTTCTGATGGAACCAACCTGGGTAAATATTATGTTGTTACCACAGCTTTGTTCACTAGTTAAAAATAAAGACAATTGATAACATGTTATCCTTTGAAGAGAATGAAGCAGGTGAGTTGTGTTTCCATTATCTCAATTCATATTGCGACAAGTACAAAAACCAATCCCCAAACTGTTATGAAGGCAATGAATTTTAATTAATTATAAAGAGAGTAATTGAACATTGATCTAATGGGACCTGTCTATCAATTTTGCGTTTCTCTGAAATTATCTCTCATTAATGGGTCTAGAATCTTGTCAGTGTTGTAGTTCCATTTCTAACCATTGCTTCAAGATGGTGCTCTCTACCTATTAGAAATGATTCTCTGGGCCGTCAACAGGACTGCCAGCAGATCAGTCCCTTGGACAAATATCATTGAATTAAAGCATGCAAACCCTTCTCAAAATATTTACTTCAATGAAGCTTCTTAATAATGTTTACTGAATGATAATTATCTGCAGCTTTGCTGATTTGAAGCCAGCGTTGTTTGGTCCTCAGAAGCTGTTCTTAATGTTGGTGCATTTGATTTTGTTTGAAAGGAAAGGCAACACCTTGACACTCGACATAGCCTCAGATTTAAAGGATGTTCCTTTAGGAAGGAGATGAGGAGACATTTCTTCAGTCAGAGGGGGGTGAAACTGTGGAATTCATTGCCACAGAAGGCTGTGGAGGCCGTCAATGGATATTTTTACAGCAGAGATAGATCGATTGTTGATTAATATGGGTGTCAGGGGTTATGGGGAGAAGACAGGAGAATGGGGTTTGGAGGGAGGGATAGATCAGCCATGAGTGAATGGCAGAGTAGACTTGATGGGCCAAATGGCCTAATTCTGCTCCTATCACTTATGAATTTACTTATGAACCTGTCAACACTGTCGAATGTTCACAATAAGGAGAATCCGCAAATACTCCCATCCTCAACAATGGCTAATCCCTCATGTGGAAACAGAAAATGAGGCTTTCAATTTTCAGGGATCCCGACCCAAAATGAAAAGTTTTTTTTAGCAAAGATGGCGCCGAAGCCAAGCGACCCTCTGCGTGCTGGTCCCAGATCAGCAATCTGCAATCACTCATTACAATCACTCCACTCTTTTAAGCCTCTTGTCCAACAGCAGACTCCCTTTATGTTGCATCTGTACGCTGTGGACGGCTCCATTATAATCATGTATAGTCTTTCCACTGACTGGATAGCACGCAACAAAAAAGCTTTTCACTTTACCTTGGTACACGTGACAATAAACAAAACTACATTAAACCAAAGTAAACCAAACAAAACTAAACTAAACTAAACCTTTCCATGTTCTCCAGAGATTCCGCTGGACCTGCAGAGTAACACCAGCACTTTGTGCCTTTCTTGCAATTTTTAAGCAATTTTAATCCATGTTGAGTAAAGATCAGATAGTACTGTGTGAGTTACTAAGTTATTGTGAATAGCATTTGTGATTTCTAAACATAGAACAGATGATTGCAACACAGGAAAACCATTTATTCCACAAATTCTGTGCAACTTATTTGCTAAAACAACCTGGAACAAATACCCCAGGCCCATGCTCTCATGTGACCTTGGTATTTCTTCCAGCCTCAAACAATAAAGGGTTCACATGGTCTTTGACACAAGCACTCCTTGAGGCAACACCTTCTGGTGATCCATTCACTCACTAAAAAAATCAAATTTCTCCTTACCTATTGCCCATTTTCTCAGTGACAGTCTTGCACTGTTGATCCCAAGTTGCTGATTCTTAAATAGTAGTTAGTCATGGTTAGGAATAACTAATTACCTGGCTTGTTTACTCCTGAGAGCCAGTGTTGCCTAAATCCCTAAGTACGATTAGGTTTTTACTTTATTTGACAATGGATTCTACAAATGGCAAGCTGAAATAGTAGTTTTGGTGTTGAGTAGAGCTGTGTTTACACTCAGTTTGTGATTAATTATTTTTAAAAACAATTTTCAGTTGGTTACATGTGAAGGCTTATGTGCAACCATCAGTGCTACAAGTGAGATTCTTCCAATGAAGAGCTCTCTTTGACATTTAAGGAGCAAACACTACTGCTTAAAGACACCTCCTTTATGCTCTTTTGTTTTTAAACTGTGATTCCCTTTGAAAGAAGGAACATTGATCCACTTGTTGCCTTCCTGCTGAGAACACATCCATGGGATGGGCAGTGTAAAAGGCACCATCTGCTGCAGAAATTGCCATCCAACCTGGAGCCTGGTTACCCACTCTGGTCCAATGGTATCAGGCTACGTAGGTCAAATTGGATGGGGTTGGTAGGGTCAAGTCTGGTAGGGTCAAGTCTGGTAGGGTCAAGTCAAGTGCTTTAGGTAAATTTGAGTCAGGCCATTTTGGCCCAACTTGGTATTTTGTCGTGAGACACAAACTGCAGAGGCTGATATCTTGAGCAAAACACAAGGTGCTGGAGGAACTCACTGGGTCAGGCAGCATCTGGGAAGGGAATGGACAGTTCATGTTTCTGGTACATTCCCTCTCCAGATGCTGCCTGACCTGGTGAGTTTCTCCAAAGTTTTGGTACTTTATCAGGACACTTTATTAGGATGTGAATATGATGTTTAAGATTGTTACATTTATAGCAGTGATTGATTCAGGCCTAAGGCTAAAATTGAGGGGTCAGACTAGCTGTAATTGTGTTTGGATTGGATTTTAATTTTATGTTGGGGCAGTTCCTGAGTCCACTGACTTTGTACGTCACAATCTTTTGCACAGGTAGCACGATGTAATCGGATTGTTCAGCTAAATCAAACCTTTTCCATCAATGATTCAATGATACTTTATTGTAACATGTATCTAGGTGCAGTCTTTGTTTTACAATACACAAAGTATGCAAAGAGTACCACATACATTGCACTGACAAAGCTACAAAAGTACTAATTATAGTCCCGATGGTCTTCTTTGTTCTTGGCAGCCCGTCCTTGACTGACTGCTGCACCCACGCAGGCCTGTCCTCCACCACCTTCCGGCATTCATGCGAGCCAGTCCTCGACCACCAATGTGGCCCTTCTTCAACCGCCCACCACCAGCACCCACTCTGGCCAGTCCTCGACCGCCCACCTCCAGCACCCACGCTAGTCCTTCCTCGACCGCCCACCTCCAGCACCCATGCTAGCCCTTCCTTCACTGTCTATCCCCAGCACTCACGCAGGTCCATCCTCGACCACCCACCACCAGCACCAACTTGGCCCTTCTTCAACCGCCCACCTCCTGCACCCACGCTGGCCAGTCCTCGACCGCCCACCTCCAGCACCCATGCTAGCCCTTCCTTTACTGTCTATCCCCAGCACTCACGCAGGTCCATCCTCGACCGCCCACCTCCTGCACCCACGCTGGTCCTTCCTCGACCGCCCACCTCCTGCACCCACGCTGGCCAGTCCTCGACCACCCACATCCTGCACCCACGCAGGTCCATCCTCGACCGCCCACCCCCAGCACCCACGCTGACCCATCCTCGACCGCCCACTTCCTGTACCCAAGCTGACCCGTCATCGACTGCCCACCTCTGGGTCCTCCCTTGGACGGCCCCGCAGCGCTCATCGGGAGCTTTCCTACTGTGCCACCGCCCATTTCCAGCAATCGGCTTGAGTGTGGTCACACAATGGAACTAGTTTTCTCAAACCCCATTGAGCAGGTAGGAGTTCATGCATAACATTATGCCTTTCTGTCTTTTCCCTTGCATGTATACTTAATGACCAACAAACATCTGCACACTAGTTCTATTGTACACTCTGGGGACACTAGGGAGGAGGGGAGGAGGGAGGAGGGAGGAGGGGTGGGGGGGAAGTGGGGGAAGAGAGGGTGCTGCACCAATGCAGGAGAGGTTTGGGCCCAACGGGGCCACTTGGTCTAGTTGGTAATAAAATTATTGAATGCAGTGATTGACTCTATACTCACGGCAGTGGAATGAGTGTCCCAACTTACAATTAGCCACGGTAGACACAGTCTCCAACCAGACTTGAAACAGTGGGGCGGGAGTTCAGCCTTGAGAAAGGAGAACCAAAGAAAAAGAAGGTAATAGATAAGCCTTGTAGTGGAGATGATGATAGTGGCAGCTCAGATCCAAACTTGTCATATCATGAACCTGGGCATTTATGCTCAAGTACATGAACTCTCTGGATCTTAGAATGAATAGAAGTACTCTTTCAGATATATACCATTATTGAAATTGAGGGCGAGGGTGAAATTGTGCTTGTTGCAAGAGTTAAGAAAGCCAGAAACTGCACCAGCATCTGCGTTTGCTTGTTTTCACATTTTACTGCTCTGCTGCAAAATCTCGTCAAGGTATGCCTACTTTGAAGAAGTTCTCCTTCTTTTTCTGTTGAGGGTTCTGTGAGACTCGCTCTCACTACTACCCCCCTGTGTGTCAACGTTCTTTCCTCACCACCCCCGCCACCCCACAATCAGTATAAAGAAGGTTCTCGACACAAAACGTCATCTCTCCATGTTCTCCTGAGTTATTGCTTGGCCTGCTGAGTTACTCCAGCATTTTGTGTCTTCTTTAGTTAAGAAAGCGATCTTACTAATAGACCGTGGCTCAGACATGTACACCAAGTTAGTGCGGCACACTGGCATAGCGGTACAATTGCTGCCTTTCAACACCAGAGACACGGATTCGATCCTGATTATGGTTGCTGTCTATACGGAGTTTGTACATTCTCCCTGTGATCATGTGCGTTTTCTCCCGGTTCTCCGGTTTCCTCCCACACTCCAAAGACGCACAGGTTTGTAGGTTCATTGGTTTCTCTAAAATTATAAATTGTCCCTAGTTGTAGGGTAGTATTAGTGTATGGGGTGATCACTGGTTGGCATTGACTCGGTTGGCCGAAGGGCCAGTTTCCGTGCTGTATCTCTAAAGTCTAAAGTAAAGTTAGCAGACATTCCGGCACTACACCAGACAAAGAATAAGGTGATAGAGGGATTGCAGAACCACCTTTGGAGATCACAGAAAGCTATCCATGGACCAGAAACCAGAGGTCAGGCAATTCCATTGGCGAATGTATAGTTGTGTTGAAGAATCCATCTCGACACTGTAATATTGACATCTTACTGAATTGAACAGACTGTGACAATTTAGGTCCAGAGTAACAGTTGAGCAACTGCAGTCAACGACAAAGCAATGGCCAAGAAATCACACCAATGCCTCCACTTCCTGAGAAGGCTTTCTACAGCACATCTGTAGAAGTCGCTGAAGGCTGTGGAATCCGGAGCACCCGGAAAAACCCCCCAGCATCTGCAGTTCTTTGTTTCGACCTGAACATAGGTGTGCATTTCCAACTAGGGTGAGTTTATTTTCCTTGGTTTTCATTGGTTGCAAAGTACATATAGAAGCACTGTCATTGTTAAAGGCATCGTGTGAACATACATTTTTAAGAAGCCCCAACCTTTATGCTAAATCTTATTATACAAGAATTAACAATCTACAACAATCAACATGCTTAATATAATCAGCTGACAGATCTTAAACCTTATTATGTGAAGTGACTGGATTTAAGACAATTGAACCGACCATTCGCAGAACAGAATCATAAAAACTCGTTAATAAATAAAACTACCACAAATTCCAAACATATAAAATAGACCAGTTTGTTCACATACACCGACCATCAGAGCAAAAAAAAAATTGCTCCCACTAATACTGCAACAATAGGGTAATAAATTTTAACTGCCGCTAAATATTTTGGTCTTGTAAAAGATGATATTCTCAGAGGATGCCATAAAGTTTTATATCAGCATCATTTGGAGCTCAGGATGTTACTTGACATGAAATGGCTCCCATGGCAATGCTCAGTGCAGAGTTGTTAAGCATTGAACCTCTCTCAGATGTGTAACAAGATAAAGAACTCTAAACCTTGCTTCAGCCTTTCCATATTCATAGAGATTATCTATCAATATTTACGCTAACAATATATTTTAGAATTCAGGGACTTATTCAGGATTAAACAGCACCCGTATGCTAAGCACAAACCTTAGACTACACTCTTTAAGCTGCTTCAACAAGCCAGAGTTATTTACCGTCTCTCTCCTTATGAATTCTGAAGCACATTCTGCAGCTACTTTACCCCAAATTGAACCACTAAGGTTCCATCCTCCAGATATACATCCTCCATGCGGCCTTTGTTGCAGATATCAGTTCAGTAGCTTCAAAACGGGCATTTCAGTTTTCCATAAGGAAAAATATGCCCTTGGTTTAAAGACAGCTCCAGGTGGCTATAGAGGTAGTACATTGGGAAAGGAGGGCTAGTCTCCAGGGGATGGACGTTAGGTCATTAAAGGAGATACATAAATGACCGAGGAGTTGGGGTGGATTTTAACAATGATCAGGGCTAATGATTGCCCAAAAGAGTGGTGACTGGGTGTTGGGAGTGGAGACAGAAGATGGGGACTAGGTGATAGGTGTTGGGATTTGGGGATTGGCAATTGCTAACAGGTAAGTGGCCATCGTGATTCGAGGAAGGGGGTGGCGCTGAAGGAATCTACTGAAGGAATCACTGTGAATGTGCCTCACACTTGGCAATTAGGGGCTTCAGTGGATTAGTGGCTCACTGGCAATTGGGGATTGGAAGATGAAGAACTTGGGGCCACCCATGAAATGGTGGTTTGGACAATTGGGAACACTGGGATAATGGGGGTTTGGAAATCGAACATCAGGACCTATCAGTGAATGTGCATGTGCTTGCGCTTGAGTGTGCATATGTGTGCGTGTGCATATGTATGGGGAGAGCGGAGAATCCATAAGGATTAAAGATACATAATAGTTGCTTACCTATCAGGGGTTCTACAATACCTCTTCTACAATTTTGAGCGTTGCTTTTTTGGAAACTCTCAATAAGGATGTTTCCACCTTCCTGGGGTCATCTATTGGTCACCCTGATTTGTTCTGGCCTTTTCTCACCTCCAGTCAATTCCCCCCCTCCCCCACTTTTACTTTTAGCCTGAAGAAGGGTTCCCACCCGAAACATTACCTATTCCTCTTCTCCAGAGATGCTGAGTTACTAGTTTGTGTCTATCTTTGGTGTAATCCAGCATCTACTGTTCCTTTCTAGACTAACTCCTTGGTCACCTGCCCTTAAGTGTCTTGTCATCTTTTGTCGTGGTTACACCTGGGAATCATTTCAACATAATGTACTGTTTTAGAAACGCTACTTAAAAACATGTTGTGATCATACATCTCAGGATGGCCTGCAATGATGCCTCGATGATGCATCACTGTGACCTCGGAGTTATTGTCCATCAGGGTTAGAGCAATTGTGTCCCTTGAATCACCAGTTCTTGAGAATTAATGAAGTACGAGCATGATTATAATGCCATTCTGGTATTTTCCATTGATTCTTTCACCCTCCGTTAAATGAGGAGCACAGGCCACACCTATTTCTTAAGAAACTGAGAACAAGATTAAGCAAAGTTTAAAGTAAAGGGGAGGATCAGTTAGAGTCAAAGAGTCATACAGCACGGAAACAGGCCCTTCAGCCCAACTCGTCCATGCTGACCAAGAAGTCCCAACTAAACGAAACTAATTTGCCTACATTTGATCTATATCCCTTTGAACCTTTCCGATCCATGAACCTGTCCAAGGGTCTTTTAAATTAATTAAAGATTAAAAGTATGGATTGGAGTTAAAAGACTCGATTGGTCTTTTATTTCTATAAGTAATGCTTTCAGTTCTTGACATTTGTGAAGACAACTTGACTCAAAGAAATGATTTGGAACTTTTTTTCCTTGATGGTAAATCACAGAACAATTATTTCACTTTGCAGTGGATGGATGGCAGTTCACCCACTTACAGTGCTCCATGGCTGACCTTGATTACAAAGTTTAAGAATAGCTTCACTTAGTTGAGTCCTAGGGAATATAACCTTTATTCCGTAAGACAACTCGAATGTCTAGGAACGAAGGAGATTATAGAAAGTGGTCGATACTGCCCCATCCATTACAAGTATTCCCCTCCACCATACAAGGGACCTCTCGGAGGCGCTACCTCTAGAAGGCAGCCTAATATCATCAAAGACCCACATCATCCTTGTCACACACTTATTTCACTCCTACCTTTGGCAAGAACGTATAGGAGTCTGAAGACCATGATGGCCAGGTTCAAGAATAGCTCCTTCTCAACAACCACCAGGCTTTTGAACACTACACAACGTTAATGTCAACTATGAACTTCTATGGTCAGTCTTTGGGATTATATTTGCACTAGTATTGTGGTCATTAGTTTATTGAATTTTTGATATTTGTATATTATCGATGTTTGTTGCATTTACTAGCCTGTTACCACTGTTGCACATAAGAAATTAATTGTTCCATTGTCAGTACATATGACAATTAAACACTTTTATCTCACTTGACACTTGGACACTTTATTGGGAATACATTCTGTCGGGGCTAGGATTACATTCTGTCGGGGCCTGGATTACATTCTGTAGGGGACTGGGAATACATTCTGTAAGGACTGGGAATACATTCTGTAGGGCTGTAGGGACTGAGAATACATTATATAAGTGCTGAGTTGGACAAGAACAGGTCACAAAACAGACAGAGGCACAACATGTGCAGATTGTGCCACAAGCCTGACATTTGATTGTAGGAAAAAAAACTGCAGATGCTGATTTAAATCGAAGGTAGACACAAAATGCTGGAGTAACTCAGCGGGTCAGGCAGCATCTCGGGAAAGAAGGAATGGGTGACATCACCCATTCCTTCTCTCCCAAGATGCTGCCTGACCCGCTGAGTTACTCCAGCATTTTGTGCCTGACATTTGATTGTAGTGAATTCAAGGTACTAAATTTCAGATGGGCATGTGACAGATAACTTATGACAATTTCACTTGGTTTGCCACATCCATCCTTGTACCTGTATGTGACTTGCAATGAACATTTCCTCTGGGCGTTGCACTCCATTTGCAATGGAAGCGCTTCTTGTTAGTAGAGGATTCAAGGTCAAAAGAAAGGTTGTGGGATGCAACTGCGTCAGAATAAAGAAGCTTGCACTCAACCCCAGGCTTGCAGCAGCAATCAGCACCACTTCTTGCTATGAAATATGTATCGGGGCCACGTGATTCTTCCGACTGTAGGAGCAATATGCCTGGTTACATCCTGGGACTTGTCTCATGTGTGACCTACACAGTTTTAAAAGAAGAGCTGTTAGCATTTTATTGGCAGAACTATTACTGGCTCAGATTCCCTATCTTGCACTCTCTGGAGGTCAGCTTCAGAAACACCATTAGGGAAATGGCTAATGGAATTAAGGATATAATAATATAGGGATATAGTGAGAAAATTGTATTAACAAGAAATAAATCATGTTGAGTGTAAGGTAAGTGTTTTTTAATTGATTGATGGAAAGAACTTAGTGTAGGCTTTTCAAAGCCTACAGCCTTTTCCATTGCCCATCTATGGGACTAGGCAAAAATGGATAAGGGAATTATGCTGCAAGGATTGAATTAAATAAATTATTCAGAGAAGCTATTCATTTAGTGCTGACATTACTAATGTGAAGGAGCATTTAATCTTTCATGGTAACAACATTCCTGCAGCGCCCAATGCTTTATGAAGATGAACATTTCAGTTTCATAGAAATCGTTTCAGTTCAGACTTGAAATTTTGAGATCATCAAAATTTTTATATCAGTGCGATTTTGCATCAATGCCATCGATTTACTTTAGGGTGTCTGAATTTGGCTGTGTTGCTTCCAAGTTGTGGGGTTAGAAATGACACAATGCTGATGTGATTAATGTCGAGGGAGACAATAACCAATTTGTTCAGGTGCTGGGGCCAATGTTAAATTTGACACGAACTTGTTTCTACGCCTGTCTTAATTGTGCACACCACAGCGTGTCAGTATTGAAACAAGGTCCTTAGCCTGTTTCCAATTCTTAAAATGCACAGCTGGAAGCCATGGATGAAGCCTGAAGTTCAGCTATTACAGCATTTTGTAGCTTACGCTTAATGCCAAGCTTCTTCAGATTGAAGAAGGGTTTTGATCTGAAATGTCACCAGACCACCCCTCCCCAGAGGCTGCTTGACCCATTGAGTTCCTTCAGCACTGTGTTTTCTCAAAATTCCAGCATCTGCAGTCTCTTGTGTTTCCGTCTTAATGCTCCACTGCAACATCTCTCAAAGAATAGCGACTTTGAAGAAAATCTCCACCGCTCTCTGCTGGAAGTTCTGTGAGATTCTCTCTCATTGCTACCCCTCTCTGTGGTCCCTGCTGCCCTCCTGCTATTTGTCCATGTTCTGACCCAGGCTCGCTACTGCAGCCACATGTGTATCAGACTGAACAGGGCCAGAACCAAAATGTCCATTCCCTCCCCAGATGTTGCCTGACCTGCTGAGTTCCTGTAGCACATTGTGTTTTGCTCACAATTCCAGCATCTGCAGTCTCCTGTGTCTCCATGGAGATGCTTACTGTTCTAGGCATCACATTTTTGCCTCCATTCCTCTTAAGTCTGCTCCAGATTTAAATGTGAGACTGCTAACTTTAGAGCAAGTCAAACTTAATCAGCTGTCAACAGACAATGTGATTGTACCAGCAGTTCATTGTGGACAAGTTCCTGAACCAGCCACTTAGAATCAAGTCAAGTCAAGTCAAGTCAAATTTATTTGTCACATACACATACTCGATGTGCAGTGAAATGAAAGTGGCAATGCCTGCGGGTTGTGCACAAAAATAATTACAGTTACAGCATATAAATAAAGTTAATAAGTTACTAAACATAGCACAAAAAGTGTCGACAAAAATTTAGTCTCTGGGGTTATCAAAGTTGACAGTCCTGATGGCCTGTGGGAAGAAGCTCCGTCTCATCCTCTCCGTTTTCACAGCGTGACAGCGGAGGCGATTGCCTGACCGTAGCATCTGGAACAGTCCGTTACTGGGGTGGCAGGGGTCCCTCATGATCTTGCTTGCTCTGGATCTGCACCTCCTGATGTATAGGTCCTGCAGGGGGACGAGTGTAGTTCCCATGCTTGAGAATACCACACCACCTTGTCCACGCTTTTTTCTCACTTCTACCATTGGGAAGGAGGTGCAGAAGCCTGAGAACCATTGCCTCCAGATTCAAGAACAGATTTTCCCCATCAACCATTAGATTCATGAATCGTCCTCCACAACTCCAACCACAAAATCTACCTCAGCACCAAACAACTACGGAATTTGTACGACTATTGTTGCTCAACATACTTTGAGTTTTGCACTATCATGGTCTAGTTTACCTAAAGTCATAGAGCCATACCGTGTGGAAAAAGGCCCTTCAGCCTCGCTTGCCCAGGCTGACTAATATGCCCCATCTACACTAGTCCCACCGGCCTGCTTTTGGCCCATATCTCTCTAAACCTATCCTATCCATGTATCTGTTCAAATGTTTTTTAAACGTTGTGATGGTACCTGCCTCAACTACGTCCTCTGGCAGTCCGTTCCATATACCTATCACCCTCAGGTTCTTATCAAATCTTTCCCCCCTCATCTTAAACCTATGTCCTCTGGTTTTTTATTCCGCTACTCTGGGTAATAGACTGTACATTTACCCTATCTATTCCTCTCATGAGGAATTGATAGATTCCTCATCTATCAAGGTGATAGATCTTGCATTCAGAAAGTATTCAGACCCCTTCACCTTTTCCACATCTTGCTACGTTACAGCCATATTTTAAAATGGATTAAATTCTTTTCTTTTATCATCAATCTACATACAATACCACACAATAAAAAAGTGACAACAGGTGTTTAGAAATTTTTGCAAAGTAATTAAAAAGAAATAACTGAAATATCACATTTACATAAGTATTCAGACCCTTTGCTATGACACTCAAAATTGAGCTTATGCTCATCCTGTTTCCATTGATTATCCTTAAGATGTTTCTACAACTTGATTGGAATCCACCAGTGGTAAATTAAATTGATTGGACATGATTTGGAAAGGCTTGCACCTGTCTATGCAACGTCCCACAGTTGACAGTGCATGTCAGAGCTAAAGCCAAGCCATGAAGACAAAGGAATTGTCCGTAGACCTCCGAGACAGGATTGTGCCGAGACACAGATCTGGGGAAGGGTATAAAACAATTTCTGCAACATTGCAGGTCCCGAAGAACACAGAGGTCTCCGTTAATCTTAAATGGAAGAACTTTGGAACCACCAGGATTCTTCATAGAGCTGGCCGCCCGGCCAAACTAAGCAATCGGGTGAGAAGGGCCTTGGTCAGGGGGTTGACCAAGAACCAGATAGTCACTCTGACAGAGCTCCAGAGTTCCTCTGTGAAGATGGGAGAACCTTCCAGAAGGACAACTCTATCTCCAGCACTCCAACAATCAGGCCTTTATGGTAGAGTGGCCAGATGGAAGCCACTCCTCAGTAAAAGGCCTGCTTGGAGTTTGCCAAAAGGCACCTAAAGGGCTCTCAGACCATGAGAAACAAGATTCTCTGGTCTGATGAAACCTAGATTGAATTCTTTGGCCTGAATGCCAAGCGGCACCGCTCATCACCTGGCCAATACCATACCCACGGTGAAGCACGGTGGTGGCAGCATCATGATGAGGGGATGTTTTTCAGTGGCAGGAACTGGGAGACTAGTCAGGATTGAGGGAAAGATGAACGGAGCAAAGTACAGAGAGATCCTTAATGAAAACCTGCTCCAGAGCGTTCTGGACCTCGGACTGGGGCAGAGGTTCACCTTCCAACAGGACACTGACCCTAAACACACAGCCAAGACAATGCAGGAGTGGCTTTGTGACAAGTCTGTGAATGTCCTTGAGTGGCCCAGCCAGAGCCCTGACTTGAACCCGAATGAACATTTCTGGAGGGACCTGAAAATAGCTGTGCATCAACGCTTCCCATCCAACCTGACAGAGCTTGAGAGGATCTGCAGAGAAGAATGGGAGAGATTACCCAAATACAGGTGTGCCAAGCTTGTAGCGTCATACCCAAGAAGACATGAGGCTCTAATCGCTGCCAAAGGTGCCTCAACAAAGTACTGAGTAAAGGGTCTGAATACTTATGTAAATGTGATATTTCAGTTATTTCCTTTTAACTACTTTGCAAAAATTTCTAAACACCTGGTTTCACTTTTTTATTATGGGGTGTTGTGTGTAGATTGATAATAAAAAAATAGAATTTAACCCATTGTAAAATAAGGCTGTAACGTAGCAAAATGTGGAAAAAGTGAAGGGGTCTGAATACGTTCTGATTGCACTGTATATGACTCTATAAGATCACCCCTCAACCTATTGCACTGTAAGGAATAAAGTCCTAGCCTGCTCCATCTCGCCTTATAGTTCAGGCCCTCATGTCCTGAGACTTAGAATAACATAACATTTTTTGTATATTTATTGTTGTGTCTAATGTGCCTGTAAAGCTACAGCAAGTAAGGATTTCATTGCTCCGGTTCATATCCGTCACATACAACACATAAACATTCTTGACTCTCTTGACTCTTTGTAAGGACTTGGAGCTTTTCTCTTATCACTTCTATTGCAGAACAGAAGCCGCAAGCAAAGTCCTGGCCAATGTTCTCTCGTCCACACATTATCTTCCTAGTTATTCTTTGTTGGGCAAGTTGACTCAGTTTAGTTGCTTTTTAGTTTAGTTTAGAGAAACAGCGTGGAGATAGGGCCTTCGGCTCACTGAGTCTGCGTCGACAAGCAATGCCCATACACCAATGCTATCCCATACACTGGGGACAATTTACAATCTTTACCGAAGCCAATTAACCTACAAACCTGTACGTTTTTAGAATGTGGGGAAAACCCACGTGGTCACGAGGAGAACGTATAAACTCCGTCCAGACAGCACCCATAGTCAAGATCTCTGGCACTGTAAGGCAGCAACTCTACCACTGCGCCACTGTCCAGTTTTATTGGACTAATCCCAATCTTGGTGGATTAACATGTTCTTATTTCAATCTCCCTAAATTGATTTAAACTCATATTCATGGGATAATGATTCATTCTGTCGCTTGGAAAAGATGTGCACGATGTTAGCCTTGTCAGGTTGATCACTTTGGAAAGGTTATCAGCTGTAGATGAAGCCATAAACAACTGACATTGTGATTCAGAGACGCTATTGCCGGGAAGACAGAAAATATCATACAGATATCAGCAGAAGAAACGTGCTGCCAGGATAGTGGTGGAGACAGACGCAATAGTGGCATTTAAGAGGCTTTTCAGATCATGCAGGGAATGGAGGGGTATGGATCATGTGCAGGCAGGTGAGATTAGTTTATCTTGGCATCATGTCCAGCACAGACATTGTGGACCGAAGGGCCTGGTCCTGTGCTCTACTGCTCTAGGTTGTATGTTCATAGTTGGACTTGCCCTCTTCTGGGATTGAGGAGGTAAGGCACACTGTTGAATGGAGGAAAGGCGACTTTACAAGCAAAATTGTACTCAAAAGTGCTTGATGTCATACTGGGGTGCACAATAGTGTGGACAGGAACCACAGATGCTGTTAAATACTGAAGATAGAGAATGGAGAAAAAGGATGGGTGATCTTTTGGGTTGGGACCCTTTTTCAAACTGAAAGTAGAGGGGAGGGAACTGGAGGTGTACAATAGTACAGACAAGACTTATAAAGCAAAATAGTAAGCAAGGGAACCTGAGGATAACTGGTCAAAGGCTAAAGTTACACATGTTCTAGTTTTGGGGAAGCAATGCATCGGTTGTTCTGAGACAATAACTATTCAGGATGTCAGGCTATTGTGATATATTGAAGCCTCAATGATCTGTTTTCCCCACAGAGATAATTGTAAACCATGATAATCATGATTAATGGAGAGCAAAAGTGGCTGAGGTCAGACCTTTATGACAGACAGTTATGTCTGGACTGGGTAGGAATTTAAACAACTTTAAAATGCAATGGGGCCAATTTTATTGATGTGTCTTCGTGCTTTAGTTTTTGTCAATGGAAAGCAACTTTTTGCTCAGTTTGTAGCCTTAATTAGATCTCGTCCACAGAAAACACCCATTACTATCCAGTTAGCTCTGTGCCATTTTTATAGGGTGGCAATTAAACTAATTGGGGCTCAAAGATTTAATAGGTCAGTGGCTTTGGGGTACAAGAAATGAAGGTGGAAAGAACAACATTGCATAACTGCAATTTGTTTGGATGTTTTGACTTAACAGCAACATTAAAGCAGGCTAACACAAAGCGTTGGAGCAACTCAGCAGGTCAGGCAGTATCTCTGGAGGACAAGGATAGGTTATGTTTTGGGTTGTGATGAGCCATTCAAGTATTCTGATGGTAAGCTACTGGAACAAATTGTTTTATTTCAATTGTTTTTATTTCAGAACATATTAAGAATTCTTTTTCTATAATTATGTCCAATAGACATGATTAATATAAACACTGCTCTGTCAATTCTGAATATAGTACAGACTTATTGATCTGGGACTGTATCACAAAACATTAACTGGAAATTTCCTTTGAGCTCGCCACAGTCTCCCTCTCCATTGCAGGTGATCCCGTGAGATCAAAGATGACATCTTCCAGCACAGTTCTATTGTTCTGAAGTGACCGATGATGGCAGAATGTACAGATTATACTAAATGTGTGGCAGAGATGCTTGGATCAATGGGTAATTTAGGGAACGCAGAATTTACCCTCAGCTTCTCAGTGCTCCCAACACATAGATCCAATGTTTTCCATCCTCCTTTTCCACTTTGATTGGTCATTGGGACACCAACCACAGGGGGATATTGCTTCTCTTCAAGGAGGTTTTGATAACTTCATATCATATCATATCATATTTGAATATTTGAATATTTCTTATATTCTACCTGATAATAAGAGAAAACCAATGAACAGATTGTGGACTTTAGAAGAGGAAGGATGAGGACCCACAATCCTGTTTATATCAACGGGACGACGGTGTAGAGAGTCAAAACCTACAAATTCCTGGGCGTGCATATTTCCGAAGATCTTTCCTGGACACAGCATACTGATGTAATTATAAATAAAGCACATCAACGCCTCTACTTCCTGAGAAGACCAAGGAGATTTGGTATGTCAAAGAGGATTCTCTTGAACTTCTGCGGGTGTGCAGTAGAGAGCATATTGACTGGTTGCATCACTGCCTGGTTCGGCAACTTGAACGTCCAGGAGTGGAAAAAACTGCAAAAAGTTGTGAACACTGCCCAGTCCATCACCAGCTCTGACCTCCCCACCATCAAAGGGATTTATCAGAGTCGCTGCCTCAAAAAGGCAGCCAGCATCATCAGAGACCCACACCACCCTGGCCACACACTCATTTATACGCCTGCCATCGGAAAGAAGGTACAGGAGCCTGAAAACTGTAATGTCCAGGTTCAGGAACAGCTTCCCTACAGCCACCAGGCTATTAAACACTACTACCTCAAATAAGTTCTGAACTACAATAGACTATTATTATTATTATTATTATTATTATTATTATTATTATTATTATTATTATTATTATTATTATTATTATTATTATTATTATTATTATTATTATTATTATTATTATTATTATTATTATTATTCTACTATTGTTTGTTTTTTGAGCATTTTCACGCTTCTGTAACTCAAGAGTCAAGTGTGTTTTATTGTCATGTGTCCCAGATAGAACAAAGAAATTCTTACTTGCTGCAGCACAACAGAATATGTAAACATAGTACACTGTTTAAGTTCAATGTGTATACAGTATATAAACATACCCACAAGCACTATATATACACACACACACACACACACACACACACACACACACATATATATATATATGTATATGTATATGTATATATATATATATATATATATATATATATATATATATAAATATTTATACACACACACATATATATCTATATATATATATATATATATATATATATCTATATATATATATATATATATATATATATATCTATATATATATATCTATATATATATATATAGTGCTTGTGGGTATGTTTATATACTGTATACACATTGAACTTAAACAGTGTACTATGTTTACATATTCTGTTGTGCTGCAGCAAGTAAGAATTTCTTTGTTCTATCTGGGACACATGACAATAAAACACACTTGACTCTTGAGTTACAGAAGTGTGAAAATGCATACCTCCAGATCCTGAGACAGTTTCTTCCCAGCTGTGATCAGGCAACTAAAACATCCTACCAACACCAGGAGAGTGCTCCTGAGCTACTATCTACTTCATTGAAGACCCTCGGACTATCTTTAATCAGACGTTAGCTTGCACTAAATTTTATAGCCTTTATCGTGTATCTGAGCACTGTGGACGGCTCGATTGTAATCACGTGTAGTTTTTCCACTGACTGGTTAGAATGCAACAAAAAGCTTTTCACCTCAGTATATGTGACAATAAACTGAATGGAACTAAACTAAACTAAACTAAAGTTCTCAGGAGAGGGTGTCTGTTTGTGTAGTCAGTCTAACCAGTGTGCTAGGACACAAGGTTGGGGAGGTCGGCCTGAGAGAGGACATTGATTGAGTGAATATACTGAAGGAATCAGCCTTGAAACAGGCCCTCCGGCCCACCAAGTCAACGCCAATTCTCTGGGGGACAATTTACAGAGGCTAAATAGCTGACAAACCTGCACGTCTTTGGGATGTGGGAAAAAACTGGGACACTGGAAGGAAACCAACATGGTCACAGGGAGAACATGCAAACTCCACACAGGTATCACCCGAGGTCAGGATCGAACCTGGGTCTCTGGAAGTATGAGGCAGCAGCTCTATCAGCTGTGCCAAGCATGGATGTTGGCTTTCATATTCAGCCGATGGATTTGTTGAAGTTTTGGAGAGGTTTTCAGAGACACTATTGGTGGCACCACTTTGTCCAACTCTGAGAAGCAAACAGAAGAGCAGGGATCACTGTTGCCTAGTTCACCATGAGAATTCAGCTGAGTTGATAGACCCACATTTGGAGTACTGTACACAGTTCCGGTTGCCCTTATCTAGGATGGGTATCACTAAACTGGAAAGGATGCAAAGAGGATTTACTGGGATGTTACTGGGCCTGGAAGATTAGAATTATATGGAGAGGCGTAACAGGCTAGGACTTTTTCCCTGGAGCATAGAAAGCTGATGGGGGTAACCTTATAGATGTTCACAAAATCATAAGTGATAGATAAGGTGAATAACCATGGTATTTTCCTGAGGGTAGAAGTCTAAACAAGAGGGCATAGGTTTAAGTTGAGATGGGAAAGATTTAGAAAGGTCATGAGGCAATGTTTTCACACAGAGGATGTTGTACATATAGACCGAGCTGCCAGAACAAGTAGTAGAGGTGCATACAGTTGTGATATTTAAGAGACATTTGGACAGGTACATGGATAGGAAAGATTTATAGCTTTCGGGGTTGAGAGGTGTAAGTGGTGATGAATGTTGTATGTTAGAGTGAGCTCTATGTTAGAGTGAGCTAGAGAGTCACCAGACTTCTACTTATTCTACAGAGGAGTCACATCTAATTAAGCCCACCCCATGAAGACAAATAACCCTCCCTGGTTTGCCACTTCAGCCTTGATCTTGAGCTGGGTGGTACGGTGGTGCAGCAGTAGAGTTGCTGCCTTACAGTGCCAGAGACCCTGGTTCGATTACTGACTACATGTGCTGTCAGTACGGAGTTTGTACGTTCTCCCTGTGATTACTGTGCGTTTTCTCCGGGTGCTCCAGTTTCCTCCCACACTCCAAAGATGTACAGGTTTGTAGGTTAATTGGCTTGGTATAAAAGTAAATTGTCTCTAGTGTGTGCAGGATAGCGATAGTGGGGATCACTGGTCGGCACAGACCCGGTGGGCCAAAGGGCCTGTTTTCACACTGTATCTCTAAATTAAACTAAACTAAATTAAACTCCTGCCCTTCTGACTCACTCAGGGCGGTGGTGTCAATGGTAAAGCATCCGAGTTCTCCAACTAAAATAGCTGAGCAATATTTAGGTTGGTTGCTGCTGGAGCCATTCATATGGTTTATGATGGTCCAAGTCCTGAAATTGATAGTGAGGAACGTCAGCTGCTTGTATGTGACTCTTTGAACATGGGGAAGCCATTGCAGTCGGCTACTAAACGGAATTGACAGAGCGAGACGTTAGTCCAGTGGCAAGGGGATCCGAGATGACTGGAGACCAGACTCTACTCTGATCGAAACATGCAGAAAGTTACAGCCTCCCATTCAGAAAATCATCTTTAACTAGAATACATTAATCAGATGTAATTAACAGAAGTAACATCTGAGACATGAAGGTGCCTTTGTGTGGTTGAACCAAATTAAATTAAATTTGCATTAACCAAAGAGATGAATTGTTGCAACGTAAAGACTGCATACATAATCACCGCAAATAGTGAACTCCTCTAATCTGCTGCATTTTGGGTCAAAGACAAGCATTTCTTATAGACGGATTTATACATAATATCATTAGCCTTGCTGTCATCTTCTGATGCATCATCATATGGCAGCATTTGGATAATTGGACTTTAAAGGGAATCGTGTGCAAGGGTTTTTTAAATCATGATTGAAACAAATAGAAGTTGTGTTTAAGTAGATTGGTTGTATTACTTGGATGTGGAATACTGTCTTTGGTAGTATGCTGAGAGATGGGTGACCTTGCCCAGTGCCCTACGCTTTGGAAATGTTTGACCAGCCAGATCTTTCCAGCCAATCCCCATCGACCAACACTCTCCTCCGCCTAGCAGAGCTGGTTCTTACCCTCAACAACTTCTCCTTTGACTCCTCCCACTTCCTCCAAACCAGAGGCGTAGCTATGGGCACTCGCATGGGCCCTAGCTACGCCTGCCTCTTTGTCGGGTACGTCGAACAATCCCTGTTCCAGACGTACACTGGCCCCATCCCCGAACTCTACCTCCGCTACATCGACGACTGCATTGGTGCTACCTCTTGCACCCATGCAGAACTCACTGACTTTATACACTTCACCTCCAATTTCCATCCTGCCCTTAAATATACCTGGACTATCTCTGACATCTCCCTCCCGTTTCTGGACCTCACCATCTCCATCACAGGAGAAAAACTAGTGACGGACATTTATTACAAGCCCACCGACTCGCACAGCTATCTGGACTACACTTCTTCCCACCCGGTCCCCTGCAAAAAGTCTATCCCCTACTCCCAATTCCTCCGTCTACGCCGCATCTGCGCCCGGGATGAGGTGTTTCAGACTAGGGCTTCCGAGATGTCCTCGTTTTTCAGAAAACGGGGCTTCCCCTCCTCCATTATAGATGAGGCTCTCACTAGGGTCTCTTCTACATCCCGCAGCTCCGCTCTTGCTCCCCATCACCCCACTCGCAACAAGGACAGGATCCCCCTCGTTCTCACCTTCCACCCCACCAGCCAGCGGATCCAACACATCATCCACCAACATTTCCGTCACCTACAACAGGACCCCACCACTGGCCATATCTTCCCATCCCCTCCCCTCTCTGCATTCCGCAGAGACCGTTCCCTCCGCAACTCCCTGGTCCACTCGTCCCTTCTTACCCAAACCACCCTAACCCCGGGCACTTTCCCTTGCAACCGCACGAGATGCAACACCTGTCCCTTTACCTCCCCCCTCAACTCCATCAAAGGACCCAAACATTCTTTCCAGGTGAGACAGAGGTTCACCTGCACCTCCTCCAACCTCATCTATTGCATCCGCTGCTCTAGATGTCAACTCATCTATATCGGCGAAACCAAGCGCAGGCTCGGCGATCACTTTGCTGAACACCTGCGCTCGGTCCGCATTAACGCAACTGATCTCCCGGTGGCCCAGCACTTTAACTCCCCCTCCCATTCCCAGTCTGACCTCTCTGTCATGGGCCTCCTCCAGTGCCATAGTGAGGCCCGCCGGAAATTGGAGGAGCAGCACCTCATATTTCGCCTGGGCAGTTTGCGGCCCGGTGGTATGAACGTCGACTTCTCCAACTTCAGATAGCTCCTCTGTCCCTCCCTTCCCCTCCTTCTTCCCAGATCTCCCTCTATCTTCCTGTCTCCACCTATATCCTTCCTTTGTCCCACCCCCGACATCAGTCTGAAGAAGGGTCTCGACCCGAAACGTCACCCATTCCTTCTCTCCCGAGATGCTGCCTGACCTGCTGAGTTACTCCAGCATTTTGTGAATAAATCGATTTGTACCTGCATCTGCAGTTATTTTCTTATACTAATTATTTGAGTGATGTGGTCCTCCAAAGTTAAATGTATCTGTGACTGAAGTTTGGTCTGGAGGTAGTCTTCAGGCCACAAGCGGTGGGACCTCGAGTCTGCCCCCAGGACTGCCCCCGAAAGCCTTTGATGGCTCATCTTGATAACGAGGTATTTTTCATTGTTTCCAAATGTCTCAGATGTCCAGAGATGTACAGGTTATATATATATATATATAGAGTAATCAGGACTAATAATGAAAAACCAACAATAATCGGAAACAGTGGAAGCGTATTTAATTTCAAAGAAGTAAATGTTAAAAGAAAAATAAGCAATGTTGAACTACTGCAAATTAATTAAAACGTAATTAGGATTGATTTACTGATTGAAAGATACAGCATGAAAACAAGCCCTTCAGTCAACCGAGTCTACCCTGAAAATCGATCAACTATTCATACTGGTTCTAATCTGAGGTCAGGATCGAACCTGGGTCTCTGACATTGTGAGGCAGCAGCTCCACCTGTGAAATTAAGTAACATAAATGGAAATTTTAAGCTTTTTAATATTGATATTTAACATAGCTTCTGTGAAGTAATGTTTTTTCTAGATTTTTCCGACTGACCACAGAGAGCTGACCTGAGAGTTTAGTTTAGAGATACAGCATGGAAACAGGCTCTTCAGCCTGAGTCCATGCTCACCATTGATCATCCATTCATACTAGGTCTATTTTATCCCACTTTCCCAATCTCTCCCTATGCATTGGGGGCAATTGGACAGAGGCCAATTAACTCGCAAAACTTTGGGAAGTGGGAGGAAACCGGGATACCTGGAGAAACACCCATGTGACCACAGAACATGCAAACTCCACACAGACATCAACTGAGGTCAGGATCAAATCCAGGACTCTGGCACAATGAGGCAGCAGCTCTACCAGCTGCACTATTACACCTTCCTCATTTAAGACAGTAAGTAGGCCTTGGATTAATATCCTATCAGTAAGATGGTAGTGCAGTGCTTCAGTATCATATTAAAAGTTCCTACATAGGTTATGAGCTCAAACTTGCAGAGTGGATCTTCATCTCATGACAAGAGTTGTTAAATGAGAAAATTCCATACCTTGAGTATTTATTTGGGTGCAGGATGTCTGAGTTTCCAACTAGCCAGCATTTTTTGTAAATGGACCATGATGGGTGAAAGCCCAGACTTATTTTTAATTTCGTTTAGTTTAGAGCTACAGCATGGCGACATGCCCTTCAGCCCACCGAGGCTGCACTGACCAGCGATCCAAGCACACGAACACCATCGTACACACTGGGGACAATTTACATTTTTACTTAAGCCAGTTCACCTACAAACCTGGACGTCTTTGGAGTGTGGGAGGAAACCAGAGCACCCGGAGGAAACTCACACGGTTGCACGGAGTACATGCAAACTGTATAGACAGCACCCATAGTCAGAATCGAACCCAGGTCTCTGGCGCTGCACGGTAGTAACTCTAATGCTGTGCCACCGCGCCGCCCTTTAATTGGAAAGATTTTACTAACCTGAGAATCCTGGAATTCTTTCTGAATTTTATGCACAGAAAGAAACAGCGTGCTAATCTCATGGGTCCTCTTGCCATGGTCAAGATGTGAGTGCACCAGTGGGTTTACCCATGCATCGTTCCTAATACTGATGGGGTGCTCCACCCTGTTGCTAGGCTGAGAACTTACAAAACTCATTACACATATTGGTCAGTGCGCCGAGATCTCAACCACAATTGTAAATGTAATCCATCACCGGACCAGGAGAAACTCAACACAACGAGAAGACACTGAACCTTAAGAGAACTCCTTATTAACTTAAAACTTTCATATATTGGATTTCAGTCCCCTCTGAGAATTGTTTGTATCTTCCAAATTATATTATTATTACTGTGCTTATACAAAGCCACTCATTTTGGTTTTGATTCTGTGGTGACCAAAAAAGGTAAAAGGTTGCAAAAGGACAAACAAAATAAATGAATAATGGCACAGATAGGGGCATGCAATATAAATGATTGAGTTCGATACTTTTGATTTGACTTAGGAATTATCGTGTATTTTACTCCAAAGGAAACAAGTGGCAGAAGATGGAGCCTTTTAGCTGAGGAAGAAGCTAGCTGCCTGTGCATCTTGCAGCCCTGCTTCACGAGGCATCTCTCTCTGCTTTACCCGTTGAGTTACTCCAGCATTTTGCATTTATGTTCGGTATAAATCAGCACCTGCAATTCCTTCACACACAGCTCTATAGGACTTTGGTTAGGCCACTTTTGGAGTTTTGCATGCAGTTCTAGTCGCCCCATTACAGGCATGATGTGGTGGCTTTGGAGAGGGTGCAGAGGAGGCTCACCAGAATGCTGCATGTATTAGAGGATTTCAGCTGCAGAGAGAGGTTGGAAAGATTTGGATTACCTTCTCTGGAACATTGGAGGTTCATGGGAGACTTGATAGAAGTATGTAAAATTATAAGAGGCACGGATTGGGAAGACAGTCAGAACCTTTTTCCTAGAGAGGAAATATCCAACACGAAAGGGCATAGCCTAAGGTATGGTGAGCCTAAGCATAAGGTGAGAGGGGGAAAGTTTAATGGAGATGTGCAGGGCAAATATTTTACAGACAGGAGTGGGATGCTGAAATGTATTGCCAGGGATGGTTTGTAGAAGCAGATATGATAGTGGCTTTTAAGAGGCTTTTTAATAGGAACATTGAAGTGCTGGAAATAGAGGGATATGAATCATGTACAGATAGATGAGATCAATTTAACTTGGCATCATGTTCGGCACAAACATTGTGGGTGAAAGGGACTGTTCCTGTGCTGTACAGTTCTATGTCTGGCATGGGTTTTACTCGCTGTTCATCCCACCCACATGGATTGAGTTGATGAAAATAGTGTCTGTTTTTGTCAGGACCCTTAGGAGCATTGATCTTTCGAGAGAGCTTGTGGTCCAACTCTATGGATCCCTGAAAGGTTCAACACAAATACATGGGGCGGTAAAGAAGGCATACAACATACTTGCTGTCATTGATCAAAGTGTTGAGTATAAAAGTGTTGAGGTGGTGGGGTCGCTCTGTTGGTGAGGAATGATATTCACTTCCTTGCAATGGGTGACATAGAATCAGGAGATGTAGAATCAGTATGGATAGAAATGAGGAATTGTAAGGGTAAAAAGACCCTAATGGGAGTTATCTACAGGCCCCCAAACAGTAGCCTCGACATAGGGTGCAAGTTGAATGAGGAGCTAAAATTGGCAGGTCGCAAATGTAATGCTACGGTGGTTATGTGAGATTTCAACATGCAGGTAGACTGGGAAAATCAGGTTGGTAATGGACCCCAGGAAAGAGAGTTTGTGGAGTGTCTCCGAGATGGATTCTTAGAACAGCTTGTACTGGAGCCTACTAGGGAGAAGGCAATTCTGGATTTAGTGTTATGTAATGAACCTGATGTGATAAAAGAAAAATAAAAGAGCAGAAGTACAACAAAGCAAAGAAGAGTGGGAAGCCAGAGGATTGGGACTCTTTTAAAGAGCAACAGAAGATGACTAAGAAGGCAATATGGGGAGAAAAGATGAGGTACGAGGGTAAACTAGCCAGTAATATAAAGGAGGATAGTAAAAGCTTTTTTAGGTATGTAAAGAGGAAAAAAATAGTCAAGGCAAATGTGGGTCCCTTGAAGACAGAAGCGGGGGAATTTATTATGGGAAACAAGGAAATGGCAGACGAGTTGAACCGGTACTTTGGATCTGTCTTCACTAAGGAAATTCCAAGCAATCTCCCAGATGTTCTGGTGGGCAGAGATCCTAGGGTGACGGAGGAACTGAAGGAAATCCACATTAGGCAGGAAATGGTGTTGGGTAGACTGATGGGACTGAAGGCTGATAAATCCCCAGGGCCTGATGGTCTGCATCTCAGAGTACTTAAGGAGGTGGCGCTAGAAATTGTGGACGCATTGGTGATCATTTTCCAATGTTCTATAGATTCAGGATCAGTTCCTGTGGATTGGAGGGTAGCTAATGTTGTCCCACTTTTAAAGAAAGGAGGGAGAGAGAAAACGGGAAATTATAGACCAGTTAGTCTGACATCAGTGGTGGGGAAGATGCTGGAGTCAATTATAAAAGACGAAATTGCGGAGCATTTGGATAGTAGTAACAGGATTGTTCCGAGTCAGCATGGATTTACGAAGGGGAAATCATGCTTGACTAATCTTCTGGAATTCTTTGAGGATGTAACCAGGAAAATTGACAGGGGAGAGCCGGTGGATGTGGTGTACCTTGACTTTCAGAAAGCCTTTGACAAGGTTCCACATAGGAGATTAGTGGGCAAAATTAGAGCACATGGTATTGGAGGTAGGGTACTGACATGGATAGAAAATTGGTTGACAGACAGAAAGCAAAGAGTGGGGATAAATGGGTCCCTTTCAGAATGCCAGGCAGTAACTAGTGGGGTACCGCAAGGCTTGGTGCTGGGACTGCAGCTATTTACAATATACGTTAATGACTTGGATGAAGGGATTAAAAGTACCATTAGCAAATTTGCAGATGATACAAAGCTAGGTGGTAGTGTGAACTGTGAGGAAGATGCTATGAGGTTGCAGGGTGACTTGGACAGGTTGTGTGAGTGGGCGGATGCATGGCAGATGCAGTTTAATGTGGATAAGTGTGAGATTATCCACTGGTGGTAAGAATAGGAAGGCAGAGTATTATCTGAATGGTGTCAAGTTAGGAACAGGGGACGTACAATGAGATTTAGGTATCCTAGTGCATCAGTCACTGAAAGGAAGCATGCAGGTACAGCAGGCAGTGAAGAAAGCCAATGGAATGTTGGCCTTCATAACAAGAGGAGTTGAGTATAGGAGCAAAGAGGTCCTTCTGCAGTTGTACAGGGCCCTAGTGAGACCGCACCTGGACTACTGTGTGCAGTTTTGGTCTCCAAATTTGAGGGAGGATATTCTTGCTATTGAGGGTGTGCAGCGTAGGTTTACTAGGTTAATTCCCGGAATGGCGGGACTATCATGTTGAAAGACTGGAGCGACTAGGCTTGTATACACTGGAATTTAGAAGGATGAGAGGAGATCTTATCGAAACGTATAAGATTATTAAGGGGTTGGACACGTTTGGGGGAGTCCAGAACAAGGGGCCATAGTTTAAGAATAAGGGGTAGGCCATTTAGAACTGAGATGAGGAAAAACTTTTTCAGTCAGAGAGTTGTGAATCTGTGGAATTCTCTGCCTCAGAAGGCAGTGGAGGCCAATTCTCTGAATGCATTCAAGAGAGCTGGATAGAGCTCTTAAGGATAGCGGAGTCAGGGGGTATGGGGAGAAGGCAGGAACGGGGTACTGATTGAGAATGATCAGCCGTGATCACATTGAATGGCGGTGCTGACTCGAAGGGCCAAATGGCCTCCTCCTGCACCTATTGTTTATTGTCTAAAAGTCAGGAACTCATATTGCAGGTATATAAAAGTTTAGTTAGCCACATTTGGAATACTATGTGCAGTTTCTCTTTAGGCAAAATAATATAGTAGAGATATTCGGACACAGGCAGAGGCAGATTGATCTTGCTTTTCTGAATTAAGCTTTTATTTAGGTGAGAGGCAGTAGTTAGCCGAGTATTGAGACTGGAGGTCTCTCATTTAACCCTTTCCACTCACCTCAAACTAGATAGAAATCTTCTCTTGAGTGCTCATAGTTTATCTTCCCTTTAACGTGAGTTCCAGATTCTTACAGATTCCCAGCATTTATCCCAAATTCCCATGGCTTATCTTAACTGCTTATTGTGTCTAGGTGAATGAATGGATGAGAAAATGGGATGACATAGTACTAGTGAACGGCTGATAGATGGTTGGTGCAGACTCTATGACCGCTGAGTTACTCCAGCATTTTGTGTCTATCTTCGATTTAAACCAGCATCTGCAGTTCTTTCCTACACACTATGACTCAAACTTACCTGGGACAATTTCCAGATGGACAAAATTTCACCCAGAAATGATATTGAGCATAATCTGAACAGCAATAAGTTATTTTTGCGTGATTTCCAATTTTAGCTGGAAGGAACCCAACCAGGCAGCACCGAAGCCCAAGAGCTAAGACTCCATTATGCATCTGCTTGGGAATTTCCTGGTTATGGATGTAACCTGTGGGAGATCTATCATGGATCTCAGCAGAAGATTTACCCCAAAGTTACATCAGTGCCTAAAAGTACACCATGGAGGATGGTAGAACTAACCGTTCTGCCATCTGTGTTGGAAGTGATAGGTTATGTTTAAGGTGGTCAGCCTCCACCATAACAAGAAATAAGATATATTTGTTCTTTTATAGGACAGGAAAACACAAAGAGAACAAAAGGGTCAAGTCAAGAATCCATTATGTGAATTACTTTCACAACACATTCATGGATTTATTAGACTCTGATAAGGTGGCTTATAAAGCTGGCAAGAGGTGAGAAGGTCTAGTGATCGAGAGCTTATACTTAAGACATTCATCTGCTTTAGCTCTTACAGCTGTTGATATGTCATTTGAGTACTTCTAGAATTTGAAGGCTGGTCTTCATACTTGTTTCCTGATGAAAAGAGCATATTTATTTTTTTGCTTTAAACTTGCTGCATGTTTGCTTGTTCAGAAAATCAGCAGACGTTTTTATGGGGAAGTAATAAATTCTTATTTTCTTTTGATAGGTAATATAAGGCTATGGCTAGCAACAGCAGACCTGCATCAGTGAAAAAATAAAGTGAACAAAAATGGTACAAGACCTTAAAGTGTTCTTGAGATCTCAAGCAAAACCAATGAAAAAACTATAAATGCATGAAATATAAAATCACCCTGCAAATGTTTGTTTGCTCTAACATGCTATGCCTGAGTTCTATTGAGACATCTGCTCCATACCAGTGTTGGTTAAAGGCACAGTCATAGAGTGATAGTGGATGCAAACAGGCCATTTGGCCCAACTTGTTCATGCTGACCAAGATGTCTAACTACATCGGTTCCATTTCCCCGCGTTTGACCCATATCCCTCTAAATGTTTCCTACCTGGGACTTGTTCCGCCCCATTCATTCAATCCTCTCCCTGGTCCCTTCCAGTAGAAATGACAGAAGTTTGAAAGCACGCACTATTAGACTCAGAGACAGCTTCTTCCCCTCTGTTATCAAGCTTCTGAACGATCCTTCCATAAGCTAGGGTAGGGTTCCGATTCATCTATACCCCATTGTGGACATTGGACTTCATCTATGGAAATGATGTGCTGTAAAGCTGAGAACTATATTCTGCATCTTCCGCTTTGTTCTATCTATTTAGTTGAGTTTGACCTGATTGTATTTACAGTATAGTGTATCTGTTCTGATTGGATAGCAAGCAAATCTCTATCTTGGTAAATGTGACAATAATAAGTCTATAACTATCTATGTACCAGTCAAAATGCCCCTTAAGTATTGTTACATACCTTCCTCAACCATTTCCTCTGGCAGAGTATTTCATATACCTACCACCCTTTATGTGAAAAATTTGCTCCTAAGGCTTTAATTAATTTTTTTCCCCTCTCACTTACACCAATGCCATCTAATTCTTGATTTCTCAACCCCAGTTCTCTGTGTAGTTCTTCTCCTATCCTTTTTGATCTAGCACAGTGGGGCAGCTGGTAGAGCCACTGGCTTACAGTACCAGAGATTCAGGTTCAATCCTGACCTCGAATGCTTTCTGTGTGGAGTATGCACATTCTCCCTGTGACCATGTGGGTTTTTTCCTGGTGTTCTGGTTTCATCCCACATTCCATAAACATGTGAGTTTTTAGGTTAATTAGCCGCTGTTAAAATTGCATCTAATTTGTAGGGAGTGGATGAGAAAGTTGGATAACATAGAACTAGTGTGAACAGGTGGTCGATGGACAGTGTGGACTCAATGGGCCAAAGGGCCTGATACCATGCTATATCTCTAAAATAAACTAAACCAAACTCTTTCTCGTCTTATTTCATCAATGTGCTTATTTAATTTCCACTTTTAAGCAGTTGAAAGGGTGCTGTGGTGTAGAAAGAGCTTGCATTTCATATAAGATATTAAACAGAGCACCTACCTGCTGTCTGGAGTGGATAGACACTATTTTAAAGAGGTCATGCTGGCTTAACCAATAAGTTCTGGGCTTTCCAGCATCATCCCCACAACCCATGATTGAATAAAGTAGAGACATTTTAGTTTGTTACCACTATATTTCTGGTTTGTGAGTGTTTGCAACTAGGGTAGTTGAATGGTCATTTTGTGGTGATCATCTCAGTCACTCCATGGGGTTGTATGTCTATGGTTCCATTCGCTCCAAATGTTGATACAGTTTAGTTTATTATTGTCACATGTACAATGAAAAACATTTGTTTTGTGCCATCCAGTCAAAGAAAAGACCACATATGATTACAACTAAGCCATGCACAGTGCACAGATAAAGGATAACGGGTACAACATTTAATGCAAGATAAAGTCCAATAAAGTCCAATTAAAGATAGTTCAAAGGTCTTCAATGAGGTAGATGGGAGATTAGGACTGCATTTTAGAGTGGTGAGAGGACAGTTCAGTTGCCTGATAACAGCTGGGAAGAAAGTGTTCCTGAATCTTTTTTCAAACTTCTGTACCTCCTGCCTGATGAGATGGGGGAGAAGAGGAAGGCTGACACTGGTCCTTGATTATGCTGGTGGCCTTGCTGAGGCAGCCTGAAGTGTAAATGGCGGCGCTGCCATAGCAGCTGCGGCTTACCTGCGGTCCATTTGTCTTTGTGTTTTGTTGTTTTTTTGTGTCTTAATTGTCGATGTGATGTCGTGTTTTTGTGCTTGTGTTTGTGTACTATGTGGGTGTGTGGGTGTGGGGGGGAACTGTAAAATTGTAAATATGTGTCCCTTCCGAATGGAGACCCGACCTTTGTTTTCTGGGTGTTGTCTCCGTTCCTGCTGCGGCCTACCATCGGCCCAACTCCTGGAGCTGGTGGCCTCCAGGGCTCTGGTTCGCAGAGCCCGCGGATCGGACTTACCATCAGCGGAGCCGGCCGTCTTCGGAGGCTGCGGGAGCGGCTGCGACTCGCCTTAGGCTCGGGCCGCGTGGATGCCGACATCAGGAGCTCCGGCAGCGGCAGCTTGTTCGCCCGCCCCGGATCGCGGGGCTTGGGTCGCGGACATTTCATCGTCCGGCGTGGCCTAAAATAGGCCATGGGATTTTTCTCTGCTGGGCGGGGGCTTCAATGTCGGGAGCCACGACCGCCCCGACGTGCAGCAACAGCGGCAGCGTGTTCGCCCGCCCCGGATCGCGGGGCTTGGGTCGGCCCGCTGCGGACCGTCCGGCGCGGCCTGGAACCACAACAGCCTGACCGCGGGAGAAGACGGCAGGGGAAGGGAAAAGGCATTTGTGGCCTTCCATCACAGTGAGGAGAGGACTGGAGGAGACTCACTGTGATGGATGTTTCTTTTTTTGTGTGTTTTTGGGGTTGTGTAATTTGCCTATTTTAATGCTTTATTGTGTAATCTGCCTATTTTAGTGCTTTTATTGTTGGACTGTGGGTGACTGAATTTCGTCCAAAAAACTTTTTTGGATGACAAATAAAGCTATCTTGAATCTTTAATCTTGAATCTTGAGATGAAGTCAATGGAAGGGAGTGCGATGATCTGGGCTGCGTGAACAACTTTGCGAATCCTCGCGGCCTTGGATGGAGCTGTTCCCAATCCAGCCTGTGATGCATCCTGATAAATGCATTCTACAGGGCATCTGTAGAAATTGGTGAGGGTTGTTGAGGACATGTCGAACTCCCTCAGCCATCCAAGGAAGGAAAGGTGTTGCTGTGCTTTCTTGGCAATTGTTTCGATGTGGTTGGTCCAGGACAAATTTCTGGTGAAATTTATTCCGAGGAACCTGAAGCTTTTGACTATGTCTACTTCGGCATCATCATTTTGCTTTTAAGACGTGAAACACTTATAGTGGCTGTGAGTAATGGTGACTTTGAAATTTCCATACAAAGTTTCCAAATATTATCATGTATTTGATCACCCAGCTACAGGAAATACGCCTTTCGGCTGGAAAGAGTGTGATTTCTGAAGATGTTACCAGTACTCGAGTGACTGAGTTATAAGGAGAGGTTGGGCGGGCTGGAACTTTATTCACAGTCATATAGCATGGAATACGCCCTTCATTCCACCAAGTCCATGCCGGCCATTGAACTCCCGTTCACACTTGTTCTATGTTTAGATTTTTCTTTTTAGATTTAGAGATACAGCGTGGAAACAGGCCCTTCGGCCCACCGGGTCCGCGCCACCCAGCGATCTCCGCACATTAACACTATCCTACACACACTAGGGGAATTTTTTTAAACATTTGCCCAGCCAATTAACCTACATACCTGTACGTCTTTGGAGTGTGGGAGAAAACCGAAGATCTCGGAGAAAACCCACGCAGGTCACGGGGAGAACCTGTACAGACGGCGCCCGTAGTCAGGATCGAACCTGGGTCTCCGGCGCTGCATTCGCTGTAAGGCAGCAACTCTACCGCTGCGCCACCGTGCCGCCCATGTCCCATTTTCCCATTCACTCTCTACACTCCAGGGGCAATTTACAGCAGCCAATTAACCTACAAACCAACACGTCTTTTGGATGTGGGAGGAAACCAGAGTACCCGGAGGAAACCCATGTGGTGACAGGGAGAATGTGCAACATGCAAACTCCACACAGACAGCATCTGAGGTCAGGATCGATCTCGGGTCTTGGCATTGTGAGGCTGTGGCTCTAGCAGCTTCCATCCATGGAACATTGGAGACTGAAGGGTGAAGTTTTAGAAGCGTATAAAACAGATAGGGTGAATGCACACACAGTCTTGCTCCCCTCAAGATTGGGAAATCAAGAATTTGGGACAGAGGTTTATGGTGTGACAGGAAGGATTTAATAAGAACCTATTGGGTGAGTTTTTCATACAGAGGATGGTATGCATAGGGAAGGATATGGTTGAGGCAGGTACAATAACAACTTTCAAGGGACATTTGGATGGGTACAAGGAGAGGAAATGGATCAAATGTGAGTAGATGGGACAACTGAAGATGGGCTCTTTGGCTGGCATGGATGAGTTGGGCTGAAGGGTCTTTTTCGATGCTTTATGACTCTGTGTGCCAAGTGGATATTTATTGCCACTTGCACTGTTGAAGCATGTTGACACAGACACAAACATTTTAGTTTTATCATCATTTTTTAATATATATGTGATTATTGTGTTTCATTTGCGATACGGGCCAAGTGAGATTTCATATACATTGGGGAAGAATGTACTTTACAATTATGCCCAGCAATCGGTGCTGCTAAATCCTCACCTACACCAGTAAAGGTGGTAAAAGTGGCAATTATTTTTTGCGCTGTTGCCCTTGGCACCTGAACAGAATGTGCTTCGAAGTTTGTATCCAGGGTGAGGGAAGGCCACAAAAACTACCACCCAGCTTTGCAGTTTTCAAAAGCGGAGTGAGAAAAGAGCTGTCTGTTTAATGAGGGCAATCAGTCACCCAGTTATCTCCTTTCATGTTTATGGCAGTCTGCTGCAGTTATTTCAAAAGCTGACATTGATGGACAGCTTCTATTAAAGGCTATCCAGAGCAGCTGGGTTTAACAGATATATTAAATAAAAACAGTTATTGCTTTTCATAAAAAATCATCGCTAAATAGGTTCTGCCATCAGATGCAGTTGGGTACAAGGTTTTAATTTGAGGGACTGCTTTATAACACTGCACAATTGACACCAGCCTTTGTTTCCTTACAATAATGATTTTGTACATCTTGGGGAGAATTGATGGGCTGTCTTGGTGCTGTTGTTCTTTGTTGTTCTTCTGTACACGGTGCGCTTGTCAGTGAGGTGCAGCAGAGGTAGGGATAATGTCACGCCAGGCCCTTATCTCAGGATGCTGTAATGGGGCTGCTGTAAACCCATGCTTGGTGCACAGATAAGAGTAACCTTACAAGCAGAGGCCCAGGAGACAACAATGGCAGGGCTGTCAGGCACATATTACAGCTCTTTTTTTTTTGCGCTCAGGGAGATATATGCACAGTGAGTGGTGAATTACAAGCGTGAAATAGGCCCTGAATGTTCATCTAATAATGATGTATTTTTAACAGGATTATGCTGTCCAATGATATTCTTTATCTAAGCAGTAAATGAAGGGGCAGCTGCAGACTGCAAGTATTGTGTCATGTCTCCCTTTGTGCACTGCATATTAAAACCTTTATGGAAGTAATTAAATGTGTGCCTAATGGCAACGAGCTAGCAGAATGAATGTAAAATTGAATTAACAGTTTTGATGGGGCACCATTACAAGATGAACTAAATGCAATTACTGCAAGCATCTTTTTCCAAGTCAAATCTGGCTACATGACATGACTTAATTACAGGTTGTCAAATGCATTTGCCTTGTGATCGAATTGTCTAATATTTGGCTTTTTAGTTTCAGTCAAAGCTCTGGAGACCAGGAACTGATCCAATATTATGCAACGTTCCCCCAGTGACACAGGATGCCGCTGCTAAATAAGCATCAATGTAAATATAATTAGCATACAATTCAAAGAAAAATGCAACTGTTGATAACAATGTTGTAAAATGGCTTCTTCAGAGAAAACCAGTGTATTCTCCTGTGACTAATCTTGTATTGTCACTGCTGGTATGTTGTGAATTTAGAAAACTTCTGAAGGAAGCAAAATTGCGTTCCTTCTGTAGCTGAAAGTCTAGTTCGCCTTTAATGAGTGAAGTGATGAGTAAGGAGTGAAAAGGTTGTGGTGTGGGGGGGGGGGGGGGGGGGGGGGGGAGGGTGGATAAGGGGGGTTGAGGGGGGGATGGAGTGTGTGAGTGGGTGAGTGGTGGGGGGGTGTAGGGGAGGATAAGGGTGGTTGAGGGGGCATGGAGTGGGTGAGTGGGTGAGGGGGCGTGAGGGGAGGGGGGGATAAGGGGGTTGAGAGGGGATGGTGAGTGGGTGAAGTGGGGGGAGGGGAAAGGGGGGAGGGGAGGGTGCTAGACCAAAGCAGCAGAGCTTTGGGCCCAATGGATCCACCCTGTTCTAGTACCCCTCTAAATCTCTCCTATCCCATGTCCTTGTCCAATTGTCTTTTTAATTTTGTGTTTTAGTTTAGAGATACAGCACGGTAACAGGCCCTTCGGCCTACCGAGTCCGTGCTGTCCAGCAATCCCCGAACATTAACACCATCCTACACACACTAGGGACAATTTTTACTCATACACCAAGCCAATTAACCTACAAACCTGTACATCTTTGGAGTGTGGGAGGAAACCGAAGATCTCTGAGAAAACCCACGCGGTCACGGGGAGAACATACTCCGTACATACACTACCCATCGTCGGGATCGAACCCGGATCTCCGGCTCTGTAAGCGCCGTAAGGCAGCAACTCCACCGCTGTGCCACCGTGCCGCCCTGTTGTTATACCTGCCTCAAATGTTGTTGCTATATCTGGCTCAACTACCTCCTCCAGCATGTCATTCTATATACCCTCTGAGCGAAAAAGTTGCTCCTCAGGTTCCTATTAAGTTGCCCCTCAGGTTCCTATTAAACCTTGTTTAATATGTTTGGAAGAACAAAAAATGTTGTTGTTCTGCCAAACATAATTAATTCATCAATAATTGGCCATATTTACTCAGAATATATTTCATACGATTGTATTCTGTCCACAACTTATCTTGGAGACTACTAGAATGTAGATAATAGAAAAGTACAGCTCAGGAACATGTCCTTCAGCCCACAATGTATGTGCTAAACTTGATACTAAGGTAAACTAATCTCGTCAGTCTGCAAATGATCCATATCCCCCACCCCCCCATCCCTGCATATCCATGTTCACATCTAAATGCTCTTAAATACTACTATCATATCTGCCTCCAACAAGACCCCTGGCAATGCGTTCCAGGCACCCACCACCCTCTGTAAAAAAAAACCTTAAACCCATGCCCTCTAGTCTTTGATATTTGCAGCCTGAGAAAATGGTTCTGACTGTGTAGCCTATCTATGCCTCTCATAATTGTATTTACTCCTATCCAGTCTTCCCTCAGCCTCTGTTATTCTTGAGAAAACAATTCAAATTTGTTCAACCTCTCCTTATAGCTAATACCCCCTAATCCCTGTAGCATTCTGGTAAACCTCCAGAGAAAATAATTCAAATTTGTTCACTCGCTCCTTACAGCTAATGCCCCCTAATCCCTGCAGCATTCTGGTAAACCACTGAAACCTTTCCAAAGCCTCCACATCTATCCTGTAATGGGGCAACCAGCTTTGCATGCCATTCTCCATATGTGGCCTAACCAAAGTCTTATAGGTCTGCTTCATGACTTTTTAACTCTTATTCTAAATGGCTCAACTAGCCAACAAGTTCTCAATTGATTGATCCATGGAGAAAGGGATTCAAAGCGAGCATCCTCATACAGAACCTCTGCTCATCATTATTGATTTTGAAATTGAGTATAACAGGGCGGCACGATGGCGCAGTGGTAGAGTTGCTGCCTTACAGCGCTTGCAATGCCAGAGACCTGGATTCGATCCCGACCACGGGTGCTGTCTGTACTGATGTGTACATTCTCCCCTTGACCGTGTGGGTTTTCTCCGAGATCTTCGGTTTCCTCCCACACTCTAAAGACGTACAGGTATGTAGGTAAATTGGCTTGGTAAATGTAAAGAATTGGGTCAAGTGTGTGTAGGATAGGGTTAATATCTGGGGGTTGCTGGTCAGCTTGGACTCAGTGGGCCGAAGGGCCTGTTTCCACGCTGTATCTCTTAAACCAAAACTAAAACATAAAGTTTGCTTAATGCAGATAGTGCAGCTCTAACAAATGTAAAATATATTTCTCAATTCTGATAAATTTAATTATATGATATAGTTTTGTGAATTAAAACACTAACAGAAATGTGGCACCAACGGAAATCATTATGCAAATATTTCCTTTAAAAACTTTGGTGTTAACAGCCATTTTGGAAGATGATACATAAATAAGCTGATATGACATAATGAGGGAGGAGACTTATTTGCTGCCAACATAACCGTGATGGACTGAAGAGCCTGTTTCTGAGCTATAAAATAGTAAGATTAAATGAGAACTTACCAGTTCGAAGTTTGATCTGTATTTTATGAGGAGTTACGATGAGGGATTACGTGAAGACCCCGTCCAGCACGCATGCGCGACATTCTTCAAAGCAGCGGTGTGGATTCACAGAAAAAACACAACGATTGAAATAAATATAGTAAAGAAAGAATAAGAACTTAATTACCAGTTGATCTGTATAAAAGAGGGTGGGAGCGGAGGGCACGTAATCCCTCATCGTAACTCCTCATAAAATACAGATCAAACTTCGAACTGGTAAGTTCTCATTTAATCTTACTATTTTATTTCGGAGTCACGTGAGTGACTACGTGAAGACTTCAAAGCTCTGTGATTCCGAACCGTGTACCAGCTCATGCTTCACTCACTGTCTGAAGACCTTAGAGGGAGGAAGTATGTTATCGCAATCAAGAAACCTGTTTGTGAACAAAAAAGGTTTATTAATGACAACAAAAACAGAGAGCTCCCCAGGGCTCAAATTAAATATTATCTGCAGACTCTAAAATTCTGTCTGCAAATGTAGCAGGTTTCACCAGCGGTTTATTATAAAACCTTTGGAAAGTTCTTTCCGAGGACCATCCTGCTCTGGCCAGAATATGGTCCATAGGCACGTCCATTCGACTAGCCGCCGACGTAGATGCAGCCCTGGTGGAGTGA
Source organism: Rhinoraja longicauda (assembly GCF_053455715.1). Lineage (NCBI taxonomy): Eukaryota > Metazoa > Chordata > Chondrichthyes > Rajiformes > Arhynchobatidae > Rhinoraja > Rhinoraja longicauda. Next base: position 106,030,001 of record NC_135953.1, read on the forward strand.
GATTTGTAAACATTCGTATTGACTCCCGTGGACTTAAGCACCTGCTTGAGCCACCTTGAAATGGTTTGGCTCGTCACCTGACCATGAGGCTTCTTGTGGCTTATCCATAAGGCTTTTTCTCTCCCTCTTAAGTTGTATGTTGTGTCTATGTAATTGGCGAGATGGGTCTTGGCACACAGCCGTGGGTCAGATGAATATGCCCAGAACTCCATGACTGGAGGCGTGGTACCTGGTCTAGTTTGTTTGACCAGTCCCTGAATATGGAATGTGAAACAGTCCAATGACTCTGTCATGCTGTCCAGCCTCAGAAGGTGGAGGGACTGTACCCTTTGAGCTGACACTAGTGCCATGAGCATGACTGATTTCAGTGTAAGTTGTTCCAGCGTGAGTGCCCTGGGCGGTGGCCATCCCCTAAGGTACGTCAGCACAATGCTGACATCCCAGATCTGAGTGTACCTTGGTCTGGGGGAGTTAGTGTTAAAAATGCCCCTCATGATTTTGATTACTAGTGGATGGGACCCCAAAGCCAGTTGTCCTGCTGCTGGAACCAAATAAGCTGACAACGCACTCCTGGCTGTATTTATGGCGCTGTAGCTGAGTCCTTCTCGATGTAATCCAACCAGGAACTCCACAACACTGGTGGGTGTCGCTGTAGTGTAGGTAGTTCCTGTTTTGGAGCAATACCGTTCCCATTTCCTTATGTTGGTCAGGTATTGTCTCCTGGTGGACTCCCGGTGGGATGCGGTCATCATGTTGATGGCGTCCTCAGACAGTCCCAGGCCCAGTAGAGGTCTTTTTAGAATCTGCAAGCCAGGAGATTGACTCTGTCATGGCACGGGTGACTAATGCCTGACACTGGGTGGATTAATAATTCCGGACTGCTGGGGAATTCCAACGGTGTTTCGACAGCCATGTCGAGGGCCACTGGGAACCATGGCTGTGTAGGCCAGTCGGGTGTTATCAAGATTCCTGAAGCGGAATCCAATTGAATCTTGCGTAATACCCGACTGATGAGGCAGAAGGGAGGAAAAGCATAAAAGAACATTTTCCCCCAATACAGCGTGAATGCATCAACTGCTGCTGCCTCAGGGTCTGGTTCCCAAGCGACATACGTTGGTACCTGGTGATTCAGCCTGGATGCAAATAGATCGATATCTGGTGTGCCATATTGCTTTGTAATTTCGGCAAATACTTTGGGATTTAACATCCATTCGATGTTATCGTTAAATTTGCGTGACCTGGTGTCTGCCACTGTATTTTGCTTACCTGGTAGGTAAGTTGCTGATAACCAAGTATGTCTTTCGACACACCATTGCCAGATTAGGTTGACCAATTTGTCACACGATATCGACTTTATACCACCCATGTGGTTGATATAAGCCACCACCGTGGTATTATCTAGTTGCAACCGGACATGTGCATGATGCGTATTAGATGAATATGCTTTTAAACCATAAAACGCACCCAACATTTCTAAATAGTTGATACCCCGTGTCTGTAGGCAAGATCATTCAGAATTAGTCCATCTGCCCCCTGTGCTGGATTGCATGTTAGTTGCTCCCCAGCCCAAAGCACTGGCATCCGTTTGAATGGTTAATACTGGGTTGGTGATTATTATGGGACTGGAACTGAGCCTAATGTTCCTTGTCCACCATTGTAACTCTGGAATGGATTCAGCAGTTAAATACATAGCTCGGTCAAAGTGACCTGAGTTTTGCTTTAGTGCGTGCACTTTTGCTCTTTGTAAATTTTGGTAGTGCAAAGGCCCAAATTGTACAGCTGGAAAAGCTGCTACCATTTTACCAATAACTCTAGCTACCTGCCGTATGGTTGGCTGACGTTTATGCATTAGTTTGTGGCATGATAGTGCCAATTGTGATGCTTTCCCCTTCGGCAGAGTTACAAACATGCGAACAGTATCAATCGTAAATCCAAGATAGTCCATGGTAGTGGATGGTGTAAAATTGGATTTATCTGGATGTATGACAAACCCCAAAGTTTCAAACAAACGTTTGGTGGCTGCTACTGCCAAAATAGCTGTCTCCAAGGTTTTCCCTACTATTAAAATGTCGTCTAAGTACGCCATGACTATATGCTTTTGTTTCCTCAATAATGCCAAGGCGGGTTTTAAGATTTTAGTGAACAACCTTGGAGCGGAGGTTAGTCCATTTGGTAAGGCTTTAAATTGCCATAGCTGTTTCATCCAGATAAACTTTAAGTATTTACGATGCTCCTTGTGTATGGGTACTGAGTAGTAGGCATCTTTTAAATCTATGCCTGCTAGAAAGTACCCTCTAGAAATCAAAAGTCTGGCGGTTTCAAAAGTTTCCATCTTAAAATGTGTATACTTAACTGACTCGTTTAACGTAGTTAAGTCAATGATGATGCGACATCCACCATCTTTTTTAGTTTTAGTGAAAATATTAGACACAAATTCCAAAGGTTCATGTTTTGTTCTTTCAATGACACCTTTTGCTAGTAGCCTCACAAGTTCAGCTTGACCCTCTTGTTTCTCTTTGACTGAGAGGGTGAATACCCTTTGGGGTATATGCTGAACTGGCGGAATGTTTTCATGAACAAAGTCAATTTTATAGCCATGAATGCAGCTTAGTATGTACTTGTCATTAGTGATGGTTTCCCATGCATCCAAAAACAAGTGCAATCTCCCCCCTGATAGTATAGAGTCCCTACTGCTCATATGCTGAGAGGTACCAGACCCACCTACCTCCATGGTTACTGGTGTTACTTCTGCCTCTTCGCTGGACGATGAGGTGTCTGCTGGGCTGTAGAGGGCTGCTGTTGACGTTGATGTTGTTGGGGGTGGCGCATTTTCCATGGGGTCCGCTCTGGGCCCTGGCCTAAAAAAGGCTTACGGGGAATGGTTGCGGACCCCGAGCTTTCACCAGTCCCATATGGTGGTCTACGACTGGTGGACGCCGTGGGGTACTGCCGCCTGGGTTTGTTAGGTCTGCTCGGTCCCAAACCTGCCCTCACGAGACCAAAGGTCTTGGATTCTTCCTCTAGGTCTTTCACCTTTTTTGGAAGGTCCTTTCCAAAAAGCAGAATTGGAGGTTCTGAACCCGGTGTTTTGCAAAGTCCCGCAAACTTAGGGTTGAGGGCAGGCTTGATGATTTCCTTCCGTAAAATGTTTATCTGATATTGAGTGGTGCACAGCAGAGCTAATGTATCTTGCTGATTTGTGGAGATGTCCACACCATCAATGGACCGAGCATATGATGTCATCCCTGCAGTCAGGAGTTTAAGGATTTTCTGGAGCTTCAACTCCAGGTTCCTGATGTTCTGCCCCAAATGTCCCCAAATTTGGCTGTTTACAGCTGGTACATTCAATGATGTACAATTTTCTGGGGCTGTATATAGTTCAAGAGCCTCATTGACCACCTGTTCTTGTAGGGGTTTTGAGGACAGGTGGTCAATGCTGGCTGCAAGTTTCGGCTCTAAAGGCCGACCCCCTCGTGGAATGACCACGTAGCGGTTGACCACACCCAGCAGCTCTTCCTGATCCTGTACACTCTGCGTACTCCGGACATCTTCAGCCAACAACCCCTCTTCTTGACCAGCCCAGACCTGGTCGCCAATGCTGCCTTCAAAAGAAGGTGAGGCAATGGCCAGTGCCGTAAAGGGCACTGCGGGAGTGCCTGGGCTCCCTTGGCGAGTCTGCTGCTGCTCTCTCAGCAGATCTCGCTGGAGCATTTGCTCCATAAGCCGTTCCATTCGGCTTAGGCGGCTGCCAGTGCCGCTCTCGAGCGGTGTGGCATCTTCATCCGAATCGTCGGATACTACCGCCCGGTTCTGGCTGCAGGTACCTCCAGCTCGCTGCTCAGGCTGCACTAGCGGTGCTGGGCTCGGCTCGGTAGTTGCCGCCTCTTGCCCCCCCTCCAAAGAACGTTCCTCAACGGAAGACGAACGGGGGCGAGCTGCAAATTTCTTCCCTCTGGTCTTGCTCATTTTCTTGGAACCTAAAGCAGACCACAGAGAAAATACTCACGGCCACGGTAAAACTTACCTGTCTGCCCGACTTTTTAATTTGTAGCGGGAGCACCTTGAACTCTCGTTCGTCGCGGGTGCACTGCATGAACGCTAATGTCGCGCATGCGTGCTGGACGGGGTCTTCACGTAGTCACTCACGTGACTCCGAAATAAAATTCTATATGGGAATTCTCTTGTAATGCCAGTAGTTGGCACTGCAATGGAAAACTTCATTAAACTCTTATAGAGTCATAGTCATATGGCAAGGAAACAGGCCCTTCAGCCCAACTTGCCCATGCCGAACAAGATGCCTCATCTACAATAGTCTCACCTGCCCATGTTTGGCCAATATCCCTCTAAACTTTTCCTATCGATGAACCTGTCCAAATGTCTTTTAAATGTTGTTATTGTGCCTGCCCCAATTCAACAAGGTACAGCACAGTTTGCTGCTCGAGAAGATGAGAGCGCATGGGGTTGAATGAGAGCTAGCTGAATGAATAGAAAATTGGCTTCATGGAAGGAAGATGATGGTGGAAAGTTGCTTTTCAGACTGGAGACCTGTGACTAGTTGTGTGCTTCAAGGTTCGGTGCTGGGCCCATTGTTGTTTGTCATCTATATCAATGATTTAGATGAGAATGTACATGGCATGATTAGCAAGTTTGCAGATGGCACAAATGTGAGTAGTATTGCAGATCGTGAAGATGGTTATCAAAAATTGCAGCAGAATCTTGATTATTTGAGCAGGTGGGCTGAGGAATGGTTGATGGAATTTAATACAGAGAAATGCAAGGTATTGCATTTTGGGAAGTCTAACATGGGCAGGGCCTACACAGTGAATGGTAGGGCTCTGTGGAGTGTTGTAGAGCAAAGGGATCTAGGAGTGCAGATACATAGTTCCTTGAAAGTGGCATCATAGGCAGATAGGGTGGTTAAAAAGGCTTTCGGCACATTGGCCTTCATCAGTCGAGTATTGAGTATAGAAGTTGGGAGGTCGTTACAGTTATATAAGACATTGGTGAGGCCACATTTAGAGTATTGTGTTCAATTTTGGTCACCATGTTATAGGGAAGGTGTTGTCAAACTGGAAAGGGTGTAGAAAAGATTTACGAGGCTGTTGCCTGGACTCAAGGGCCTGAGCTTTGGGAAAAAGGTTGAGTAGGCTAGGGCTCTATTCCTTGGAGCATAGGAGGATGGGAGGTGAACTTATAGAGGTGTACAAAATCATGAGAGGAATAGATTGGGTAAACACACAGAGTCTCCCAGAGTAGGGGGATCAAGAACCATAGGACATAGGTTTAAGGTGAAGGGAAAAAGATTTAATAGGATCCTGTGGGGTAACTTTTTTTACACAAAGGTTGGTGGGTGTATGGAACGAGCTGCTGGAGGAGGTAGTTGAGGCAGGTACTATCACAACATTTGAGGAATATTTAGACAGGTACAAGAATAGGATAGGTTTATAGGGATATGGCCCAAACACAGGCAGGTGGGACTAGTGTGGATGGGACATGTTGGTCAGAGTGGGCAAATAGGGCCAAAGGGCCTGTTCCCATGCTGACACAATGACTCTGACCTCCTTTGGCAGCTTGCTCCATACACCGACTACCCCATGTGTGAAAATGTTGCCCCCTCAAGTTCCTATGAAATCCTTCCCCTCTTATCTTAAACCTATGCCCTCTAGTTAATGATTCCCCTACCCTGGGTAAAAGACTGTGCATCTATTCACCTCATGATCTTATACTACTCATCCTCCTGTGCTCCAAGGAATAAAGTCCTCGCCTGCCCAACCTCTCTCTAAAGGTTAGGCCCTCAGGGCAACATCCTCATAAATCTTCTCTCGCTTAACAACATCCTTCAGAAAGCACAGTGACCAAAAGTAACCAAGTGTGGCCTCACCAACTGCAACATAACAACCAACTTCTAAACCCCAAACCCTGACTGATGAAGGCCAATGTACTGAAAGCCTTGTTGACCAACCTGTCACAACCTCTTGTAACTTCAGCACACAATGCTAAATTATCCACTAATCAAGAGAATTGCTTTCCTCGCTTTTCTATAATAAATGTACATTTTAGTTTTAATATAGTATTTAAAAAAATATATTAAAAAATTAAACAAGTTATTTAAATCACACTATAATCAATTATAATCTATGTCCTATGGACTGAGTCATTACTTAACCTGTAGTTAATTACCATTCCCTTTTGGAGAAACAAAAAATGCAGATGCTGGCTAATACTGGGAAGCACTGTGAGAGGTATGTTTTTTTTTACTTCTCCAGTGCTTTTAACACCATCCAGCCTACACTAATAGGGAGCAAATTGACGAAGATGTGGATGGATGCTCCATTGGTGTCCTGGATCACCAACTACCTGACTGGCTGACTACAGTATGTCAGGCTACAGAACTGTGTCTCAGACATGGTAGTGAGCAACACAGGGGGCCCACAGGGGACGGTCCTCTCTCCCTTCCTGATCACCATCTACACCTCGGACTTCAGATATAACTCGGACTCCTGCCACCTCCAGATTTTTTCAGATGACTCTGCAATTGTGGGCTGCATCAGTAAGGGGAGGGAAGCTGAATGCAGAGGTGTAGTCAGTGACTTTGTTGAGTGGTGTGGGCTGAATCACCTGCAGCTCAACACCGACAAGACAAAGGAGTTAGTGGTGGACTTCAGGAGAAGAGGAACACCCCTGTCCCCTTTTTACTTTTTTTTCCAGTGGCTACCCCTTCTGTCGTGTTCTGACTCCCCTGCCCACCCACCCATTCCCCAATCTTTCCACATCCGCAATCCTGGATTTTCCACTTTATTTTCATGTTTCATGTATCTTGTCATGTTTTATGACTGTTGGAGGACCAATTTCCCTCCTGGGATAAATAAAGTTCTATTGTATCGTATCATATTATATCGTATCGTATTGTATCGTATTACACAAAAAGACACAAAGTGCTGGAGTAACTCAGCAGGTCAGGCAGCATCTCAGGAGCGACTGGGCTTGTATACACTGAAATTTAGAAGGATGAGAGGAGATCTTATCGAAACGTATAAGATTATTAAGGGGTTGGACACGTTAGAGGCAGGAAACATGTTCCCAATGTTGGGGGAGTCCAGAACAAGGGGCCACAGTTTAAGAATAAGGGGCAGGCCATTTAGAACTGAGATGAGGAAAAACATTTTCAGTTAGAGAGTTAGAGAGTTGTGAATCTGTGGAATTCTCTGCCTCAGAAGGCAGTGGAGGCCAATTCTCTGATTGCATTCAAGAGAGAGCTAGATAGAGCTCTTAAGGATAGCGGATTCAGGGTGTATGGGGAGAAGGCAGGAACGGGGTACTGATTGAGAATGATCAACCATGATCACATTGAATGGCGGTGCTGGCTCAAAGGGCCGAATGGCCTCCTCCTGCACCTATTGTCTATTGTCTATGTAAAGGTGATGTTTCAGGTCGAGACCCTTCCTCAGACAATGTCTGAATAGACAATCAGACAATAGCTTCCCTCCCTTTCCCTACATTTCTTTGCATGAAGTCCCCTTTGGATATTTATAGCCATCTATTGTAAGGGTTACCATTGAAGCTGTTCTTGTTTCCCTTTAGGATGGAAAATTCCATATCAAAACTAATTTTTCAAACAAGTACCCCAAGTTCTGATTCTTTTGTCAATTGCATTAAATTGGACACTTTAGAATTTAGGAATACAGCATGTAAACAGGCCCTTCGGCCCACCGAGTCCGTGCTGAGCAGAAATCACCCTGTACACTAGCTCTATCCTAACACTAGGGACAATTTACATTTTTACTGAAGCCAATTAACCTGAAAACCTGTACGTCTTTGGTGCGTGGGAGGAAACCGGAGAAAACCCATGGGATTGAAGGGGGAACGTACAAACTCTGCACCCATAGTCAGGATCGAACCTGGGACTCTGGCGCTGTAAGGCAGCAACCCTATGGCTGACGCGATAGAAGGGATAGAGGGGTGACTAACCCTTTTACTATTAATCTAATTTGGTCTATCAAAATTATTGTTGATATTGAACACCTGATTCAGACTTCTTCAGTTGCTGACTGATTTGCATCATCTTATTTTTTTAATTTTCATTATCCGTTGCATTTTGTTTTTGTTTTTCTTACCCTTCTCGGTTCTAGCTGAATGTAAATGGTCTGTCTCAGTCTGGTATTACAGCGCAATTGTCCAAACCACAATAACTAGCACTGAGGATATTATTGCTTGGCTGTGGTGAAAAGTACAGACACACCTTATGCAATAGACGACTTACGTAAACACACACTTACGTAAACAATTCTGGCAGATTGTAATTTCCACAGCACTGTACAATTACTCAAGTTTACATTGGTAACAAGCCGGCAATGGAGCCCCTGCCTTCCCAGAAGGCTGTGCGCCACAGAAATTGCCCCAACAGCGAGACAGAATTCAAGCCGGCAATGCTTACCCAGAAGGCCGCACGCCTTAGAATGCGCCCCAGATGCATTCGGACGCCGCTGAGACAGTAAATATGCTCAGTGGCAGACACAAAGTCCTGGAATAATTCAACGGGTCCAGCAGAATCTCTGGAGAATATGAATAGATGATGCTTCGGGTCGAGACCCTTCTTCAGACCAAGCAAGTTATTTTGGGCAGGGGATGGGGATGGTGATTCTGACTTACGCAAAATCTGACTTACGTAAGGGTTCACGGAATGTAACCATTATGAAAGCCGGGGGGTGCCTGTATCCAGATATATTATGGTGCTGCTGTGAGGTCTGTATGATCTCCTTTGTTAGGCTGAGGTATCCAACCATGGTTTATTCAACACCGGTGGGAAAATGGAAAATATACGATGCATATTCAAACTGTTGAACACATCATGAACAAACAATATTATGCACAATTATACCAGTACATTGAAGATATATAAATGAAGCAACTTCCATGTGAAAAATAATACCGATGCTCTTCTAAATCATGCCTCAGTTTAAATATTTTAATGTTTTTGATTGTCACTGACAGAAGTGTGGGGGAAATGCTGCCTCTTCACCCCCCCCCCCCCCCCCCCCCCACTACCTGACTTCATGAGGAGTCTAACGCTGAATACAATTGGGAAAATGCTAGCAAACAGCTATCAGCAAATTTGGGACCTTTGTGTTTGCACAAGGCTGAATCCTGAACTTGAGGCCACTTGCTCAGAGTTCCAGGTGGAACTGATAACATTTCCCTGAAGAATCCAAGTCTTTATTCGATTACATTATGTGCAAATTGTGTTTAGTTTTTTTTTAAATATGTCATTCACTATTTTACTTGTGTTTTCTTGGATTAAGAACGTTTGGTCCATTTTTTAATTAGTGAAGAATGTATAATGAATGTGAAAACCCCCCCATCATATCCCATAGCTATCTTGACTCTACTACAAACCTACTGACTCCCATAGCTATCTTGACTAAACTTCTTCCCACCCTTTTTCCCGTAAAGACTCTATCCCCTACTCCCAATTCCTCCGTCTACGCCCTATCTGCGCCCAGGATGAAGTGTTCCATACCAGGACATCGGAGAAATCCTCATTCTTTAGGAAACGGGGGTTTCCCTCTTCCATTATAGATGAGGCTCTCACTAGGATCTCCTCGATATCCCCCTGCTCCGCTCTTGCTCCCCCTCCCCCATTCGTAACAAGGACAGAGTCCCCCTTGTCCTAACCTTCCCCGACCCATCAGCTGTTGCATACAATATATAATCCTCCAACATTTTCGCCACCTCCAACAGGATCCCACTACTGGCCACATCTTCCCATCTCCTTTCTGCTTTCTGCAGAGACTATTCCCTCCGAAACTCCCTGGTCAACTCGTCCCTTCCCACCCAAACCACCCCCTCCCCAGGTACTTTCCCCTGCAACCGCAGGAGATGCAACACCTCTCCCAAACAGCCTTTCCAGGTGAGGCAGAGGTTCACCTGCACCTCTTCCAACCTCATCTATTGTATCCGCTGTTCCAGGTGTCAACTTCTCTACATCGGCGAGACCGAGCGCAGGCTTGGCAATCATTTCGCTGAACACCTCCGCTCAGTCCGTCTTAACCTACTTAATGTACCGGTGGCTCAGCACTTCAACTCCCCCTCCCATTCCCAATCTGACCTTTCTGTCCTGGGCCTCCTCCATTGTCAGAGTGAGGCCCAGTGCAAATTGAAGGAACAGCACCTCATATTTCGCTTGGGTAGTTTACACCCCAGCGGTATGAACATTGACTTCTCTAACTTCAGATAGTCCCTGCTTTCCCTCTCTATCCCCTTCCCCTTCCCAGTTCTCCCACTAGTCTTCCTGTCTCCGACTACATTCTATCCTTGTCCTACCCTCTCCCCTGACATCAGACTGAAGAAGGGTCTTGACCCGAAACGTCACCCATTTCTTCTCTCCAGAGATGCTGCCTGTCCCACTGAGTTACTCCAGCATTTTGTGTCTACTCATCATATCTGAGATAGCTACAAAGTGCTGGAGTAACTCAGCGGGTCAATAGACAATAGGCAGACAATAGACAATAGACAATAGGTGGAGGAGTAGGCCATTCGGCCCTTCGAGCCAGCACCGCCATTCAATGTGATCATGGATGATTATTTTCAATCAGTACCCCGTTCCTGCCTTCTCCCTATACCCCCTAACTCCGCTTTCCTTAAGAGCTCTATCTAGCTCTCTCTTGAATGCATTCAGAGAATTGGCCTCCACTGCCTTCTGAGGCAGAGAATTCCACAGATTCACAACTCTGACTGAAAACGTTTTTCCTCATGCACTATTTCAGGAGAAAAAGGATCCTTTTGGTGTCTATCTTTGGTATAAATCAACATCTGCAGTTCTTTGTTTCTATATCATAGTTGACCTTTGATGTAAACCCATGGAGTTAAAGAGTTGTACAATACAAAACAGACCTTGACCCATCAGCTCCATGACCTATTTGGCCATCCACGCTATTTCCAGTGGCCTGTATGAGCAATGCATCCTTCTGTACTTTGCCATTGTAAGTGTCTGTCTATGTGCTTCTTATTGGTGTTGCTTATGGTTTATTATTGTCACATGCACTGAGGCATAATGGAAAACTTTGCTTATGTGTTATCCAGTCAATTCATACTGAACGTGAGGACAATCAAGCCATATATAAGGACAACAGATGGTGCAAAGAGGAAAATACCAAAATGCTGAATATACAGTTGGAGAGAAAATGCAGATGAAAAATTGTAAGACCCATAATGTTGTCGGTTGGGAGATTAGGACTAGATTATGAAAGGTCTAACAGAAGCTGTTCCTACATCTGGTGGTACGTGCTTTCAAGCTTTTGTATCTTCTGTCTGGCTGAAGAGAGGAGAGAGGGGAGTGGCCAAGATGTAAATAGTCCTTGAATTAGATCCTGACTATGGGTTCTCTCTGTGCGGAGTTTGTACATTTTTCCTGTGACCGCATCGGTTTTCTCCGAGTGCTGTGGTTTCCTCCTACATTCCAAAGACATGCAGGTTTAAAAGTTAATTGGCTTCTGTAAATTTCCCCTAGTGTGTTGGATGCAAAACTGGGATAACATAGAACTAGTGTATGGGTGATTAATGGTCGGTGTAGACTCGGTGGGCCGAAGAGCCTGTTTTCATGATGTATCTCTAAACTAAAATAAATCTGCCAGTTTAACTTTTGTGATCACAGCTGAAAACATCTTAGTCGACAGCGTTTCCCTATCTCTGGCTATGGGCAGATTACAGAACCCAAAGGTAAGCCCAGGAGTGTCTCTCATTAGAGAGAACAGCTCTCCTCTGCTCAGAGAGAGATGATGAGATCCTGTGGTCTAGATTTGCTGCTGTCGGGGTTGTCTGTCGTGCAGACCATTGAGGGTGGTATGGTAGCGCAGGGGAAGAGTTGCTGCCTTATAGCGCCGGAGACCCAAGTTCGATCCTGGCTACGGGTGCTGCCTGTACGGAGTTTGTACATTCTCCCTGTGACCGCATGGGTTATCCCTGGATGCTCCGTTTTCCTCCCAGATTCTCAAAACTCAAAACTCTAAACACTCAGATCCCAAGAGTACTGGACCAGGGAGTTTCAACCTGTGATTGTTTCTGATTCCATCAGCTCATGTTCAATGCTTATGGAACTTTCTATAAATCCATCTTTCTCATCGAATATTCTATGGGATAATTCATGCCCTTCGAATTTGCCTGTAACTCCATATGCCAACACTAACTAAACCGTGTTGATACATTGCCCAACTCTCCACCCACCCACATTCGACTGATGCTCAATTCACAAGCATGTTGTGACATGGAAATGCACTCGGAATAAAATATTGCTTCTGGGAGCAACTTCTATGTTGTTAAGAATAAGGCAATACTTACTTTTATGCAGAATAATTTTTATGTGTCTAGTGAATATTTATAAAGATTAGTTACAGGCTGTAAAGCTCGAGACTGAGATTGATTATTTCATATTTCTTCCTCTAAATAATTTTGCTCAAAAATGAATAATAGTAGAAAGCTTAATTTGTATTCAATTGAAAGAAGGTTTGGTTGATTGGTTGGCGTAGTTTTGTCACGTGTACCAAGACAGAGTGATAAGGTTTAACAGAATCAACAGAACAAACTCTGTATCTTTATTTCCCTCGACCCCTTTAAACCCATTTCTGTCTCTGAATCTGGATGCATTGCCTGATTACAACCCTACTCTCACTCTCTCATCCTAGGGTATGTGGAGGTGCATGGCAGAAATCATGCCAGATTTGGTTGCCTCATCATCAGGCCTTATTCTTATCTACCCACACTGTTGAATTGAATTGAATCAGTTTATTGGCCAAGTATGTACACATACAAGGAATGTGCCTCGGTGCTCCTCTCACAAGTAACAACACGAACATACAGTAACAATTAAGAATAAAGCATAAAACATTAAAACATTAAGAATAAAACATTATAGTTTAAACATGTGAATGAAATAAACTGGAGCAAACAGAGGTTACAGAGTTTTTGTTATTGAGTAGAGCTACTACTCGCCAAAAAAAGCTGTTTTAATGTCTGGCTGTGGCGGCTTTGACAGTCTGGAGTCGCCTTCCAGAGAGAAGTGCTTCAAAGAGTTTGTGGCCAGTGTGAGAGGGGTCAGAGGTGATCTTGCCTGCTCTGTTCATGGCCCTTGCAGTTTACAGTTCGTCAATGGGGGGAAGGTTGCAGCCAACAACCTTCTCAGCTGATTGAACTATTCGTTGCAGCCTCCGAATGTCGGGCTTGGTGGCTGAGCCAAACCTGACCATGATGGAGAAGGTGAGGACAGACTCTACGATGGCAGTATAGAATTGGACCATCATTGCCTGTGGAAGATTGTGTTTCCTCAGCTGCCGCAGGAAGTACATCCTCTGTTGGGCCTTTTTGACCGTGGAGTCGACGGTGGCTCCCCATTTAAGGTCCTTGGAGATGATGGTTCCAAGGAACTTAAATGACCCCACAGATGTGACTGTGGTGTTGTTGATGGTGAGTGGGGGGGGGGGGGGGGGGGGGGGGGGGGGAGAGGGGCTCTCCTAAAGTCTACAATCAGTTCCACTGACTTAAGAGCATTGAGCTCCAGATTGTTGCGATGGCACCAGGACGCCAGCTGTGTCACTTCCTATCTGTAGGCAGATTCCTCCCCATCCTGGATCAGTCCAATCATGGTTGTGTCATCCACAAACTTGAGGAGCTTGACAGAGGAGTCTGTGGAGATGCAGTCGTTGGTGTAGAGAGAGAGTAAAGGAGAGGGGAGAGTACGCAGCCTTGCGGTGCTCCTATGCTGAGGGTCTGCGGGTCCGAGATGTGCTTTCCCAGCCTCACATGCTGCTTCCTGTCTATCAGGAAGTTGATGATCCACTGGCAGAGGGGTTCAGGCACAGTCAACTGGGGACTAGTTGATCACCTCAAGCTCCCCCCCCCCTGTTAAACTGTCTCTTCCAGATCTCTACCTCCCTGACCATTAGCAAAATGTGACAAGTTTCTAGGCATAATCCAATCTGGAATACCGTCACTAACCCATTACACCTTGCCACCTCCCTTACCTCCTCTACAATGGTTCACACTCTTCCCCAGCTCGCTATTGCAAACTTGCTGTGAATCTTACAACAAATCACTTTTTTTTAAGCTTCTCTCCTATCTCTTTACATATCATCTCCGACCCCATCTTATTTGCCACAGTACTAAAATGATTCTTTTCTAAGACAACCATAACATGCCCCCTGTAGCAAAAGTAATAGAACATTGCTCTTCTGCCATTTGCCTGCTTTCATCATTTTCTATCCAGTTGTGGTCATTAAGGTCATGCCTTCTCTTCTTGTTCCTGAACCTCTCATGAGCTCCCAAGGATTTGTCTTGAGTCCTTTCATATATTTCATTCAAAATGTGCAACGCCATTCAAAATTACAACATTGGTTTCTTTTTCTGCACCAAATGGCGGCACAGTGGTGCAGCGATAGAGCTGCTACCTTACAGCGCTAGAAACCAAGGTTCGGTTCTGACTACGGGTGCCGTCTGTATAGAGTTTGTACGTTCGCGAAACTAGTGCATTCTCTAAGATGTAGCTCTAAACTAAACTAAGCTGAAATCTGTTGAATATGGGTCTAAGAGGTAGGAGCATCAACAGTGGATGCACTGTTTGTGATCTTACAGTATACAACAAATTCTGGAATGTTTCCAGAACTTTGGAAAACAGCAAATATTCAAAAAAAGCTTGTTCAGAAAAGGAGGAGAGAGAAAGGGGATCAGTTAGGAAACCTCTGGTCAAATAAAATAGTCGAATCACCAATGAAATGCTCTCAGAGTACTCAAAGAGTATATGATTAGACAGAATCAATATGGTTTTATGAAAAGCAAATTTATTTAACAAAATTATTGGAGGACAGAAAAGATAAAGGACAGCCAGTGGATGTAGTAGGTTTAGATAGCCAAAAGGCATTTAACAAGGTGCTATATAAAAGGTTACAATACCAGATGGAGCAGTACATGAGCATGGATTCATGCTTGGTTAACGGACAGGAAACTGAGAATAGAGATAAATAGATCATTTTCAGGTTGGATTTATTAGTGGGTGCCTCACGGGATCAATGCTAATGCCTCAAATTTTTGCATTACATGTTAGTGCCTTAGGTTTTCTGAATGAATGTATTGTATCCAAGGCTGCCGCTGATGCAATGCTGGGAGGGAATATAAGTCATGAAGGCCTTGAAATGTAAACGTATAATGATTTTTGAAAAAATCAACCTTATTTCCAACATAAAGTTTGATTATAATTATTTCCAGGTTGAATCATGCCACTTCAGAAATTTGACCTGGATTTTAAGCAGGAGAAAACTTCAAACATAGAACAGTACAACACAAGAATAAGGCCCTTTGCCCATGATGTCTCTGTAGAACATAATGCAAACTTAGACCAACCCGTTCTAACTGCACGTGATCCATATCTCTCCATTCTCTTCATATCCATGTGCCTACCTAAAAGCTGCTTAAACGCCAAGATCCTATCTGCTTTCGCCACAACCTTGACAGTGTGATCCATACAACCACCTCTCTCTGTGTAAAAAAACGTGCTCTACAATACCTCCTTTATTCAATTATACTCCCTCTCACCTTAAAGCTATACCCTCTAGTCTTTAACATTGCCATTAACTAAATGTTCTGAGTGTTTATTCTATCTATGTCTGTCATAATTTTATAAAGTTCTAGGCGGCCACATCTCACCCTCTGGCACTACAGAGAAAACAAAACAAGTCTGACCAATCTCTCCTTATAGCTAACACACTCGAATTCAGGCAACATTCTGGTAAAACTCTTCCGCACCTTCTCCAGATCCACACGAGACCTGGGTGTCCTAGTGCAGCAGTCACTGAAAGTTGGCGTGCAGGTACAGCAGGCAGTGAAGAAAGCTAATGACATATTGGCCTTCATAACGAGAGGATTTCAGTATAGGAGTAAAGAGGTTCTTCTGCAGATGTTTAGGGCCCTGGTAAGACCACATCAGGAGTATTGCGTACAGTTTTGGTCTCCTAATTTGGGGAAGGACATCCTTGTAATTGAGGCATTGCAGCGTAGGTTCACGAGATTGATCCCTTGGATGGCGGGACTGTCATATGAGGAAAGATTGAAAAGACTAGGCTTGCATTCACTGGAGTTTAGAAGGATGAGAGGGGATCTTATAGAGACATATACAATTATAAGAGGACTGGACAAGCTAGATGCAGGAAAAATGTTCCCAATGTTGGGCGAGTCCAGAACCAGGGGCCACAGTCTTAGAATAAAGAGGAAGCCATTTAAAGCTGAGGTGAGAAGGAAGTTTTTCACGCAGAGAGTTGTGAATTTGTGGAATTCTCTGCCACAGAAGGCAGTGGAGGCCAAATCACTGGATGGATTTAAGAGAGAGTTTGAAAGAGCTCTAGGGGCTAGTGGAATCAAGGGATATGGGGAGATGGCAGGCACGGGTTATTGATTGTGGATGATCAGCCATGATCACAATGAATGGTGGTGCTGGCTCGAAGGGCCAAATGGCCTCCTCCTGCACCTATTATCTATGTTTCTACATCCTTCCTGTCACCGGATGAATGGAAGCCCACACAATATTCCAAATGTGGCCTAACTAAAGTTTTATAAAGCTGCAACATAACATCCTGACCCTTATACTCAATGCCCTGACTAATGAAGGTGAGCATACCATATGCCATCTTTATCTGCCTCAATATTGTTTAAATGGTGTAAGACTGTAGGATATTGGTATTGAGAGAGATTTATTCCCATTGCAGTGAGTTAGCATGTTGGTAGAGTAAGTAATTAGGATGGCAAATAGAACTGACATTTCTTGCAAGGGGGATGTAACAAAAAGAGAAAGTTTTTCTAACGTGTATCATGGTTGAATGAGACCATACATGCAGTTTTGGTTTCAGGTAAAAGGGGAGATGCATTTGTCTTGGAGATAATGCAGTGGAGGATCACTAGATTGACGCCTAGAAATGACAAGTTGCCTTGACAGTACTAATTCAACAAGAATGGCCAAACACTCTCTGGAATCTATAGGAATGAGAGATAGTCTCATAGAATCTTAAGCTCTTAAGGAGGCTTGACTAGATAGATCCTGGAGGGTGGTCTAGAACTAGGTTTCATGAGAAGAGGTTGACCATGACTGATATGAGTCTAAAATATCTGTCCTCAGAGGGTTATATACCTTTGGAATTCTGTATCTCATAGGATTTGAATCCAGATTTGGAACCACATGGGATTTAAGGAAAGAGATGAGGTCACAGACTGAATATCATAATCTATTTGAGTGGTGTAGGGGATTTGTATGTATTCCTATTCCTATTGCATAGTTTTCCAAGTAGTTTCTTTTAATTATGTTTCTGCTCAATCTAATACGTTGGCGATAGCAAATTCTGCAATGAACCTTTGCAATGGAGCATTGCTTTAGATGGCAATGTTAAATAAATTATATTTAATTTTTAATATGTATTTATATAGCTGACAGTGTTTACAGCAAAGAAAACACATTTTTAACAAGCATTTAGTGAACACTTTTGCATAACCCAATAGCAAATGACTGAAAATCTGTTTTATAAAGGTGGATAACCACTTGCTAGATGTAGTAGTGCTAAGCAGTTAATTCCTAAATAAATTACACGAATAAATCTTTTAGTATCCTGATCTTAAAACACGATTGAATATTAAGAATGTACTAAAATGGTGACAGATGACTGGAATTTACAGAAACCTGGTTGACAAGGGGATGTAAATCAGATTTCAGCCCCTGAAGATTTAGGTTTGTGTAAAGTGTGTGCTTGGAATTCAGTTGAGTGCTGAACTCAAACACCAGATGGCATGGTTACTGCGGTCAAACAGAGAAGCCAGGCACTCTTGCCCAAATTAGCCGCGTCAAGAGCAAATTGCTTAAGTTTGTACTGAAAATGTGATGTTTCATGCAAATAGTGGACTGTTTGCCAGCCAGAAGTCATGCTGGAGTTTGATAGAAATACTTTCATATGCGATTAAGTTGTTTTAATTTTGCCATAACCCAAATATATTGTAAAATCCTGTGCTGGTACAATAGGTTTGATGGTATCACCAGTGGACTGAAGGTATGAGGAATGATTTCTGTACAATTGGATATAAAACAGAAACTGACCCGTTGTTTCAACCAGTCTGTGTTGGTGTTTACAATCTGGGTGGGTCAGATGTCCAGGAGGTTAAATCACAGAAGACTAATTGGGGGGGGAGCTGATCGGATGGAATTAAATGGCAGGGAATGGGTGAGGACAACTTTACTTGTTATATGGCAGGGCACTAGATGCCAGTACACCAGATCATAAGAAGTTGTTAGATGGTTGGGGAATTGTTGGTGGCTCAGTAACAGGATAACATTGCGGAGTTTCAGTTTAGTTTAGTTTAGAGATACAGCATGGAAACAGGCTTTTCGACCCACCGAGTCCACACTGACTAGCGATCACCCAGTTCTATCCTACACACTAGAAACAAAATACAGAAGCCAATTAATCTACAAATCTACATGTCTTTGGAATGTGGGAGGAAACCGGAACACCTGGAGAAAAGGCACGTGGTCACAGGAAGAACGTACAATCTCTGAACAGATAGCCTCCTTAGTCAGGATCAAACCTGGGTCTCTGACGCTGTAAGGCAGCAACTCTACTGCTGCGCCACTGTGCTGTCCTATACCTTATTAAGATATCAGATGAAGATGCGATTAGATGACAGAAAATTAGATAAGGTGTTAGTGGATGGAATAAGGTGGTTAGATAACAAAGGGTTTGATGACCTGGTTTATATAATGTGACAAATACCTGTGTGATAAATGGTGGAGGGGGAATGGATGGATGACGGGAATGTTGTTGTCCCTATGTATCTGTGAGTGTCTCCCTGTCACCCTCCCTGCATATTGTGTAGATGGACTATATGGAAAGCAGTCAAGAGAGTCAAGCGTCACGAATGTTTAATTGTCATAAGTACCAATAACTAAACAATGAAATCCTTACTTGCAGCTGAATCACAGGTCCGTAAAGCAGGCATGTTGTGTGAGTAACCGTTTAATGAGTTAACCAAAGTTTTGGATGTTTGGTTGTGCTGTGCAGTTTGCTCAGGTTCAATCTCCTGTTGTATGCCCCTCTCCTCCTTGTCCTCTCAGGGTGGTTCAATAAGACTGTCCCTGTCAGCAAACCCTGATGAGTGGGGACGAGAAACTTTCAGTGATGCCTGATTCAAATACTTTCTTCCTTTGTCATCTGTCTGGGTCCAGAAGAAGACATGGCAGAGGGGAAATAAGCACACATGCTCTAGATTAAATCCCAAATGATCAAAAGTAGGAAAGGACTGTAATCTAACTGATTGATGAAGGTAGGTGGTGGATGTTGTACAGATGGATTTTAGGAGGGCATTTGATGAGGTCCCTCATGGCAGGCTGATCCAGAAAGTTAAATTGTATGGAATTCACAATGATTTGGTCGAATGGATTCAGAACTGGCTTATTGATACAAAAAAGTGTTGTGGTGGATAGGTGGCTGGAGGTCTGTGACCAGTGGTGTTCTGCAGGGATCTACTGTTTGTGATATATACTGTATAAATGACCTACATGTACATGGTGATGAGCTGGTTAGCAAGTTCGCTCTCAGCACCAAAATTGAAGGAGTTGCAGACAGTGAGGATTGTTATCAGAAGGTACAGTTGGATATAGCCCAGCTGCAGAAATGGGCAGAGAAATGGTAGACAGAGTCTAACCTGAGAAAGTGTGAGGTGTTCAACTTTGGGAGGTTGAATGTAAGGAGGGAATATGCAGTTAATGGCAAGACCCTTAACAGCATCGATGCGCAGAGGGATCTTGGAGTCCAAGTCCATAGTTCACTGAAGGTGGCAGCACAGGTAGATAGGGTGGCAAAGGAGGCATATGATATGCTGCCTTCATTGTTAGGGGCATTGAATATAAGAGTCAGGAAGTCATGATGCAGCTCTATGGGACTTTGGTTAGGCCACATTTAAAGTGTTTTGTGCAGTTCTGGTCACCCAATACAGGAAAGATGGCTTTGGAGATGGTGCAGTGGATACTGCTTGAATTGGAGGGTATCAGCTACCGGGCGAGGTTGGGTAAACTAGGATTGTTTTCTCTGGAATGTCAGAGGTTCAGGGAAAACTTGATAAAATTATGAAGGGGTAGACAGTCAGAACCTTTTTCCCAGGGTGTAAATTAATGCTTCTCATAAAATCATAGAATCGTACAGCACATAAATAAGCTCCTTTTGCCTCTGTCGAACTTGATGGTTTCTACACTAACTCCATTTGCCTGCATTAGGTTTATAACCTCGTATCTACCTAGGTATCTATCCAAAGGGTCCCAAACCGAGATGTCTCCTGCCCATTCCCTCCATAGATGCTACCTGGCTCGCTGAGTTCCTCCAGCACTTTGTGTTTTCCTCAAGATTTTCGCATCTGCAGTATCTTATGTTTCTCTATCTGTCCAAATCCTTTTTAAATGCTTTAATTGCATTGTTCCAGATATTCACTCCCCTCTGTGTGAAAACCCTCCTACTCCGCAGATCTCCCCTTAAATTTCCCCCTTCTCACCTTAAACATGTACCTTCCAGTTCTACAGTCCCCCGTTATGAGACTAACTATTCTAAATTCTGGTATTTTTCTTTTCGCTCTACCGTTGTACTGGAAATTTTGCTTGAGTATACTCATGTATAGTATGATTTGAAGATAGACACAAAAAGCTGGAGCAACTCAATGGGACAGGCAGCATCTCTGGAGAGATGGAATGGGTGATGTTTCGGGTCAAGACCCCTCTTCAGATGATTCTTCAGATGTTTCAGACCCTTCTTCAGTATGGATTGACTGGAGAGCACGCACAGGAAACGTTTCACTGTATGTTGGTACATATGACAATAATAAACTAATAATAAACCAACTTCAGACTACCCTCTGCCACTTTACTTAATTCCTTCCTATCCAAATCTCCCTTTACTTCTTTTACCCTCATCAGCTTATCCATAATTGTGGGAGAAAATTTAATGATCATACTACTCTCTTTGATATTATCCAATTATAGAATTTCATCTACTGCAAAAATATGTTTCTGGATGGTCTTTGGAACTTAAAAGGAAAGTTAGGATTCCTTTAGACATTCTTTTATTTTCTAAGGACAATACTTGTGGTGAGAAAGGCTGTCAAAGTATATAGTGGAAATAAAGATTAGTTACAGAAATGGGCGAATAAATGGCAGATGGAGTTTAATCTAAACAAGTGTAAGGTAAAATTTGGGAGGTCGAATAGTAAGAGGAAAATGTACAATTAATTGCAAGCCACTTAACAGCATTGATACACAGAGGAATCTTGGAGTCCAGGTCCACAACATCCTGAAAGTGGTAACACAAGTAGAAAGAGTGGTAAAGAAGGCATATGGTATGCTTGTCTTCATTGATCAGGGCATTGAGTACAAGAGTCAGGAAGTCATGATGCAGCTGTACAAGACCTTGGTTGTTTGTTGTTTGTTAGTTTTTTGAGTATGTGTGTATATATATATATATATATATATATGTGTGTGTGTGTGTGTGTGTGTGTGTGTGTGTGTACTTGTGAATATGTGTATATATACACACTGAACTCGTTTTTTTTCTCTTGTTTATCTTATTGTTTACAGTTTACTATGTTTACATATTCTGTTATGCTGCAGCAAGTAAGAATTTCTGTTCTATCTGGGACATATGACAATAAAACACTCTTGACCCTTGACTCTTGGTTAGGCTGCATTAAGAGATTTGGTTGCCCCATCACAGGAAGGATGTGGAAGCGTTGGAAAGTGTGCAATGGAGGTTTACCAGAATGCAGCCTAGATTAGGGGACGTTAGATATAGGGAAAGGTTGGACAGACTTGGAAATACTAGAGGGCATAGCTTTAAAGTGAGAGGGATAAAGTTTAAAGGACATGTGCGGGGAAAGTTTTTTACACAGAGGATGATGAGTGCCTGCAACACACAGCCATGGGTAGTGGAGGCGGCAGGTATGATAATGCCATTTAAGAGACTTTTGAATAGGTACATGGATATGCAGGGAATATAGATGGATATGAATTATGTTCAGGCAGATAAGTGTTGGTCTCAACAGACATTGAGGGCTGAAGAGCTTGTACCAGTGCTGTAATTTTCTATGGCCTATGCTTCGTTTGGAAAGTAAATGTCAAGGGAAATGAGGAAGGCACACCTATAAATGTAACCATAAGTACTGATCACATCTTAATTTTGTACAATGCCCTTAATGAATAAAAATGTTACAAGGTGCATGACAGAAAAGGTATAAAATAAAAGTTAACACTGAATGGTTAAAGGAGTTTAATGCAGATAAGTACGAGGTATTACATTTTGTGAAGTCGAATCTTGGCAGGACCTTCACAATGAATTGTAGGACCCTAAGATGTGTTTTGGAGCAGAGGGATCTAGAAGTACAGGTAGATAGTTCTCTGAAAGTGGTATCACAGATAGATAGGCTGGTAAAGAAGACTTTTGGCACATTAGCCTTCATCAGCCACAATAATAGAAATTGAGATATTATGTTGCAGTTGTACATGACGTTGGTGAGGCTGTGTTTGGAGTATTGTGCTCATAGAAACATTGAAAATAGGTGAAGGAGTAGGCCATTCAGCCCTTCGGGCCAGCACAGCCATTCAATATGATCATGGCTGATCATCCAAAATCAGTACCCCGTTCCTGATTTTTCCCCATATCCCTTGATTCCGTTAGCCCGAAGAGCTAAATCTAACTCGCTCTTGAAAACACCTGGTTTGGGAGATGGAGCTGCAAAGAGTGCAGAGAGGATTTATAAAGATATTGCCAAGACTCGAAGACCTGAGCTATAGCGAAAGGTTGGGTATGCGAGGACATTATTCCTTGGAGTGCAGGAGGCTGAGGGGTGATCTTATAAAATGTATAAAATCATGAGGGCAATAGATAGGGTAAATGCAAAGAGCCTTTCCCCCCATAGTGGGGGAAACGAATATCCCAAGGATATAGGTTTAAAGTAAGAGGGGAAAGATTTAACAGGATCCCGTGTTGCAAGTTTTTCCACTCAGAGGGTGGTGGGTACAGGGATTGAGCTTCCAGAAAAGATAATTAAGACAGGTACTGTACCAAGATCTAAAAGACACTTGGGCAGGTGCATGGGTTGTAAAGGTTTAGAGGGATATGGACCTATCATAGGCAAATAGGACCAGCTTAGATGGGGCATTTTATTCAACCTGGATGAGTTGGGCCAAAGGGCCCTTTCCCATGCTATATGACTCTTTGTCTCTATGCCATGGAGCACAGGAGGATGAGGGGAGATCTTATAGAGATATACAAAATCATGAGAGGGTTAGATTGGGTAGATGCACAGAGTCTTTTGCCCAGAGTAGGGGAATCGAGGACCAGAGGACATAGGTTCAGGGTGATGGAGAAAAGATTTAATAGGAATCCGAGGGGCAACTTTTTCACACAAAGGGTGGTGGGTGTATGGAACAAGCTGCCAGAGGAGGTAGTTGAGGCTGGGACCATCCCATCGTTCAAGAAACAATTAGACGGGTACATGGACAGGACAGGTTTGGAGGGATATGGACCAAGCGCAGGCAAGTGGGATTAGTGTAGCTGGGACATTGTTGGCCGGTGTGGTCGAGTTGGGCCAAAGGGCCTGTTTCCACACAGTATCACTCTATGATTCTATGCCTCTATGATTCGCTGAACCATTCATTTGGGAAAATTACCAAAAGGTTACTCAGAAGAGTTGGATAGAGTGGATGTGGAGAAGATGTTTTCACTAGTGGGAGAGTCTAGGATTAGAGGTCATAGCCTCAGAATTGAAGGACATTCCTTTCGGAAGGTGATGAGGTGGAATTTCTTTAGTCAGAAGGTGGTGAATCTGTGGAATTCTTTGCCACAGAAGGTTGTGGAGGCCAAGTCAATAGATATTTTTAAGACAGAGATAGATTCTTGATTAGTACAGGTGTCAGGGGTTATGGGGAGAAAGCAGGAGAATGGGGTTAGGAGGGAGAGATAGATCAGCCATGTTTGAATGGCAGAGACGACTTGATGGACCGAATGGCCTAATTCTTCTATCATTTATCTTATGACTTATGAAAACATAGTATGACAGCCATAAACGAGAATGTTATGGTTTAATGTAGGTAAAGATGTGGTGAAGTTTAGAGAAAGGATCCAAATGTTCGGACATTGGTTAATGAAGGTGCAGCCAATAAAGAGAGAGTAATTGAATTCAAGGAAAACTGAGGGTGTCAGATGATCAAAGATGCAAGAGGAAGTTGGGATCTGGAAGTTGTGTTCTTACAATACTTAACTGAACAACACAAAACACTGGAAACACTCAGCAGCTCAGGCAGCATTTGTGGGGAAGGAAATTGAGTTGACATTTCTAACCAATGGTGCTTCAACAAAGGTTTTATTACACAGGTAAACGACACAGTGAATGGAAGTGTAGAACTGGATCTGAAAGTGAAATGGCAGTGAAATGAAGTCTAACTCCAAAACAAAATGTAAAAAATAACCATAAATAAATGCAGATGTTTACTGGAAGATTGCCAAACTGAGATGCCAGCTCTGCTTTTCTCTCCCCACTGTTGTTGCCTGTATATTTCAGTATTTTCTTCTTTTACTTGAGATTTTAAGCCTCTGCAATGTTTTGTGTCTGCATGGGTATCTATTAATCCTGTTATGCCAACTCCTTCCACTACCGATATGACGGAGGGACTGACAGTAATATCAGAAACTAATGTTTCATCCTTCTCCTGAATGCTTTTACAGTGGCTCAATTACTCTGTTATTTCTACTTATTCACACCAGAATTCTGGCAGCAGTTGTTGGCTAAGAGAATAGTCCAGCCAGCATCATTAATTCATTAATTATCGTGGTTGCTATGCTGCCATTTGCAGGAACTATTAACAATGTTCCCTTTCTCAAAACTGAAAGAGACAAACTATTGTAATTGAGTTTTTTTGTTGTTAAAGTCCCCTGTTTTCAAATCTTGAGGTTGAATGCAAGCAAATACTGCTTGGGAACAAGTTTGAGTCATTTATGGCTATTTGTCTGTTCTTTCTGTCATCAAGCAACTGCTAATTGTAAGCTCCTTCACTCAGAAACAGCCATCTTCTCAGACTCACTGCACCTCTGTGATTTAAAGTGTTCATGTGGCCTTTTGTCCTGTAGCTAGCATCATCAATCATCGATCCATGACCTCCAGTCATGCAAGGAAAGCATTAGGATTTCTTAATTGCCTATTTTTAACAGTGAGGAAAAGATGGTAGGTTATTATCTTAAAACCGTATGTGGTAACAGGGCTTTGTCAACTCTTGGAATTGGGTACAATTTATGACACCCATTGTGTCCATTTGGGAAGAAATAGAAACTTAAAAAAGGCAGATTTCCATGCCAAAGTTAAACCAGGTGAAATGTTTTGATAGGGACACGAGGAACTGCAGATGCTGGAATCTTGATCAACACACAAAGTGCTGGAGTAACTCAAATGGTAAGGCTGCACCTCAGGAAGGAATGGATAGGCGACATTTCAGGTGAGAATCCTTCTTCAGACTGATTGCTGTAAACGGGAAAAAGCTGGAATAGAACTTGGAGCAGGAACATCACCTGGCAAGTGATAGACGGATACAGGTGAGGGGGGCTTGATTGGCAGGTACTTGGATAAAAGCTAGAGATGAAAATGAGACACAAGGGTGTCAGATATGGAGAGAAGATTGAAATGTGAAGCCAGAGGGAGAGATATAAGGCGAGGGGGAAAGAGGTGCGGGATAGTGGGAGAAATGGGTGCACACCAGGGTGGAAGGGCCAAAGGAAAAAGATGGAAGGGGCGGAGGGGTGTACTACTTTATATTTTGAAAGGTTATCATCTACTAATTGTTTCCATTAAGGGATTATAGCATCACATGCAATTTACAGCAGAATGTATTCCATTTGGGTCAGTATCTGCTCTGGGTTAGTATCTGCTTGCTTGGACTTGGACTTTTCAGTCAAAAATACTGTCACAACATTTAAGAAACTTCTAGACAGGTACATGGATAGGATAGGTTTAGAGGGATGTGGGCCAATCGCATACAGGTGGGGCTAATGCAGATGAGCCGTTGGCCGGTGCGGTCAAGTTGGGCTGAAGGGCCTGTTTCCACGCTGTATGATTCTATATCTCTGATTCTATGACTCCACTTAGATCATCATGAATATATCGAGCATCCTCGTATCACAGGTTTTTAACCAGAATAGCGTGCAAAGGATTTAGAGGGATATGGACAATTTGGGCTGAAGTGCCTGTTTCCATGTTCTCTGACTCGATGACTCTAAGTTATGTTTAGTGCCTAAGATTACAATTTAGACTTTGAGAGGTTTGATCTGTGAGCTTCTTGGCCAGATTCCAGTGTTAATGCTGTCTAAAATGCGACCATCAGATTAGGCATTCTTTTATTTGCTGCATTGTCAATGTCATTTCTCCATCTCGACGGTTTTGTGCAAGTGATCAAACAAGCAATTTCCTTCAGTATGATGAAAAAGTCTTATCTTTGCATTGTTCAATTGAACATCTTATGCACCTGTTCTTTACAGCTTTCAATAATCTTTTCATCTCTTCTCCAAAATCATCTTGAGTTGGGTTATGGAGTCATAGAGTTGTACAGCACGGAAACAGGGCATTCGCCCCAACTTTTCCTTGCTAACCAATATGCCCCATCTAAGATAGTCCTATTTGCTCATGTTTGGCCCATATCCCTCTAAATCCTTTCTATCCATTTATGTATCCGTGTCTTTTCTCTTTTATTAGTCCAAGTGGCTGTTATAGCACCTGCCTCAACTACCTCCTCTGGCAGCTTCCATATACCCCCTGAGTGAAAAGGTTTGCTTTTGAAATGTCACAACTGTCTGAAATGAGGATTTACATCAACATCGGTCAATCGCAAGGAGCAATAAAATTGTTATGCATCCTGTGTCAGGAATTAGTACTAATGAACTTTAATTAGTTCCACATGGACTGGATCCCAATCAATTGTCAGCATTCACCAATTCATTTTTCTCCCTTTGCTACCTGTAACCTTTTTGTCTATTAGTGTTGACTTTTTCAGTTCCGATTTTGTCAGTCTGAAACATTAACTCAGTTTCTCGATCCACTGAAGCTGCCCGATCTGCTGAGTGCTTCTAGCACTTTCTGATTTTATTTGGTAAGTCCAATACTCTACACCCATCTCCTAACCTACTCCAGATTTGGACAATGATGCGGATAATGGGACTTTTTTTGTGGTTCAGGTCTTCAAAAACCTGAAAATAAAAATTGAGGTTGACCTTCGGTTCTGTGACAATAGAGTACTATTTTGTCAGAACTTGCCATCTTTCCAGTAGTATCATTGAAATGAACCTATGTCTGTTTTATGAGGGACATCACACACCCTGTGGATTATTTTGGAACAAAACAAAGTTATACCAATATTTTTACCTCAATTAAAAAAAACGATGACTTCTCATCATTTTTTATTTGGTGGTTGTTGCATTTCCTAAAGTCTGTAATAATTAGACTTTGATAAACTCAAAATCCCTTGGAGTAACTTAACAAGTCAGGCAGCATCTCTGGAGAACATGTTTTCTAGGGATGCTGCCAGACCCCCTGAGTTAATCCAGCATTTTGTGTCCTTATCTATAAACCAGTACCGACAGTTCCTTGTTTAGAATATTTAGATTTTATAATTAATTCATTAGCGGTAAAGTTTATTTGGTAGGCACCGAGTTAAGAAAAGGTGCTCTATCAATGGAACTTAGTTCCTTTCCCAAAGCTCATTAATTATCATTGTGGTTGACGACCCATCTTGGCATCCAATTCACTCATGCTAGTAGTTAAAAGACACAACTATTTGTTTAAATCTCTCTTTTGCTGTTCCACTCCTTGCCTTTTTTACTCCTTTGCATTCTGCCATGATGACTACAATAAACTAAA
Source organism: Rhinoraja longicauda (assembly GCF_053455715.1). Lineage (NCBI taxonomy): Eukaryota > Metazoa > Chordata > Chondrichthyes > Rajiformes > Arhynchobatidae > Rhinoraja > Rhinoraja longicauda. The sequence continues at coordinate 106,057,955 of NC_135953.1, forward strand.
CTAAAATAAACTATGGTCACTAAAACACTTTGGTCACATACCCTAATGTCTTCATCTTTCACTCCAAGCCAGTTTGTGAAAGTAATTCTCCCATGAAGTTCTTGAGTTTGATTTGAGAAAGGGCAGTAGAAGAAAGTCTAGGCAATACTTTTATGTACCTGCTCATGTCTTCTGATAGCCCATCAATCCGGACTGCCATGCACTTCACCAGAAGATCAATCACAGAGATACACAAGACAGAAGAAGGGGCAGCATGGTGGCATAGCAGTAGAGTTGCTGCCTTATAGTACCAGAGACCTGGGTTTGATCCTGACTACGAGTGCTGCCTGGAAGAAGTTTGTACATTCTCCCCGTGACCTTGTGGGTTTTCCCCGGGTGCTCCGGTTTCCTCCCACATTCCAAAGACGTACAGGTTTGTAGGTTAATTGGCTTTGGTAAAGTTTGTAAATTGTCCCTAGTGAGTACGATAGTGCTAGTGTATGGAGATCGCTGGTTGACGCGGACTCGGTGAGCTGAAGGGCCTGTTTCCACACTCTATCTCTAAACTAAACTAGAGTCAATTAGAGGCGTCAGGCATCCATGTGTCAGTGAGAAAAAGCTGGATGCAGCAGTGAATGTATGCATAACCAAATCTAGAATTAATCCATTTGTACCCCTTTTGGGCTTCCTTTGCCTCTAGAACAGCCTTACAAGATGGTGTCGCGAGGAGTAAACTAATTATCAGCTGAGGAAGGGATAATGGAAGTACATGTCTGACATTAAGTCACGATTGGCCCATTGGTGTTCTCTGACACACACAATTACAGGAAAATTGCCAAAGTATTGTGAAATATTTTTTTTTTGTGCTGCCCGGACAAACAAATTTGATGATGAGGGGTAAGTTTTGTTAAGAATAATCTCAGCATTCAGCTTTAATCGCGAGAAATGTTATTATTTAGTTGTACTATGAACTCAACACATTGGTGATGGTTCTTAGTTACCTCCTGCTATAAAGATACTTCAGAGCCTTTGTATTGTATCCCCTGTGGAGATTGTGTTTGGTGTCACATCTAAGAATAAATACAGTGGACAAAAGATCACAGTTTGATTGTTTAAATACCGACTGCTAATATGATGCTTTTATTATCGAGGTTCATTGTTAATGTTGCAATCATCTCCAGATGTTCTGTCAATGACTTCTGCTCAACATTAGATCAGAAATGTTGATGTTTCATATTATTTGGACCCATTTGCCACTCCTTAGACAATAAAGCGATCCCACCAACACGCAGCAAGATCTGGATAGCATTCAGGATCGGTGCGATGACTGGCGGGCAGCAAGGGACCCATTCAAGTGCTAGGCAATAGAAGAGAGGCAAACCCCCTTCCTTCGGCGTTCAATCCCATTATGATTTCTAAATCACGGCCAACATATACTGAGGGTCACCATTGATCAGAGCTTAACTGGACCAGCCAATTCTGCAGTGAGTTATTCAACTTTTGACCCCCCCCCATGACCCCCACCCCCCCATGCCCCCCCACCCCCACCCCCCCCCCCCATGCCCCACTTCCACACACATATGCATCCACACGCACACAAAGTCTTTCAACCATTTTCAAGCCACCAATCAGGTGAGTGAAGCAACACTATACACTTGTGTAGGAAGGAACTGCAGATGCTGGTTTACATACCGAAGATAAACACAAAATACTGGAGTAACTAGCGGGTCAGGCAGCATCTCTGGAGAAAGGTGAAGTTTTGTGTTGGAACCCTTCTTCTATATACTCGGCTGGCTGCTTGCAAGTCAAAGGATACTCAAGACGCTGGGTACAATCAAGGGCAAGGCAACTTCTATTCCAGGTGAAGGGCAGTAGGCTCTTGAGGCCCTTTCAAGTCCCCACAATATTACCATACCTTCATTGTCAGTAGGTTCAAATCTTATACTCATGACTTAACAACAGAATGGTAAAAGCTTCATCTCATAAATTGCAGCGATCTAAGAGTCTATTGGAGGGCAGTGAAGTCAAGTCAAGTCAAGTCAATTTTATTTGTATAGCACATTTAAAAACAACCCACGTTGACCAAAGTGCTGTACATTTGATTAGGTTCCAATAGAAAAAAAATGAAAACATACAGTAGCACGCAAACAGTTCACAGCGCCTCCTCAATGAGCCTCAAACGCTAGGGAGTAGAAATATGTTTTGAGCCTGGACTTAAAGGAGTCGATGGAGGGGGCAGTTCTGATGGGGAGAGGGATGCTGTTCCACAGTCTAGGAGCTGCAACCGCAAAAGCGCGGTCACCACTGAGTTTAAGCCTAGACCGCGGGATAGTGAATAGCCCCAAGTCGGCCGATCTGAGGGACCTGGAGTTAGAGAGGGGGGTTAGAAGATTTTTGATGTAGGGGGGGGGGAGTGTCCATTTAGGGTTTTATACGTGAATAGGAGGAGCTGAAGGATTTAATGCTGGGCTTGTCAGTCGTGCCATGTACTTAATAATAAGAAGCAGTCTTTTTCATTGACACCTGAACCAGCCCCCAGAGAACCCAGAGAATCCAGTACAAAATCCTCCTCATGACCTACAAAGCCCTCCATAACCTGGCCCCATCCTACCTGACCGACCTCCTCCACAGGCACACTCCCACCTGCACCCTCCGCTCTGCTGCTGCCAATCTCCTATCCCCCCACATCCGGACCAAACTCAGATCCTGGGGGGACAGGGCTTTCTCCATCGCTGCTCCCACCCTATGGAACTCACTACCCCAAACTGTCAGAGACTCCTCCACACTCACCACATTCAAAACATCACTGAAGTCTCACCTGTTCAGTACTGCCTTCAACCACTGAAGGTCACCTCACCTTCTGTCTCCTTTCTCTGTTCGTTTACTTATTTATCTATTTATTCACTTCCCTATGTTCTCTAAATCCCTGTAAAGCGTCTTTGAGTATATGAAAAGCGCTATATAAATGTAATGCATTATTATTATTATTATTATTATAATAATTCACTGCCTTTGCCACCGACACACCATGGCTATCCAGGGTGTGCTGCATAGTGCATTACAATGTTTTTGCATGCATCTCCAGGACCTGTGATCTTTGTCACCTGAATGGCCAAGGATGCCAGTGGCAGAAAAAGACCAACATCTCTAAGCCACATGCAATATAAGACCATATGAGCATAAGGGGCGGCACAGTGGCGCAGAGGTAGAGTTGCTGCCTTACAGCACCAGAGACCTGGGTTCAATCCTGCCTATGGGTGTTGTCTGTATGGAGATTGTACGTTCTCCCTGTGACCGCATTTCTCCTGGTGCTCCGGTTTCCTCCTACATTGCAAAGAAATGCAGGTTTGTAGGTTAATTGGGTTCCGTAAATTGTGTCGGATAGAACTAGTGTACGAGGATCGTTGCTCTGCATGAACTTGGTGGGCCGAAGGGCCTGTTTCCACACTGTATCCGAACCTAAACTAATATGACTATAAAACATAGGAGTAGATTTAGGCCTTTTCAGCCCATCGAATCTACTCCGCCATTCTATCTATTTTTTTTCTCTCAAACTGAGTGTAGATGGGGCTTAGTGGGCATGGGTAAGCTGGGCCGAAGGGGCCTGTCTCTGTGCTGGATGACTCTATGATTCTATGATTGTATGACTCAAACTCCATTTTCCTGCCTTCTCCCCATAACCTTTGACACACCTTTCCTAATCAAGAACCTATCAATCTCCACTTTAAAAATACCCAATGTCTTGGCCTCCACAGCCATCTGTGGCAATGAATTCTAAGGCTAAAGAAATTCCATTCTCATCTCTATGCCCTTTTATTCTGAGGCTGTGCCCTCTTAGACTCTTAGTTCTTAGACCCTCCCATTACTGAAAACATATTTTCTATGTCTACTCAATCTAGACCTTTTGTTATCCAGTAGGTTTCAATGAGATCCCTCCTCATATAAGATATCACCATCCCGTCATTAATATTGGGACAAAATCCTGGCATTCCCTTTCAAAGGGTGGCAGAGGGTGGCACAGTGACACAGTGGGAGAGCAATGGGTGCTGTCTGTACGGAGTTTGTACGTTCACTACGTGGGCTTTTTCTGTGTGCTCCGGTTTCCTCCCACCCTCCAAAGACGTACAGGCTTGTAGGTTAATTGGTTTTGGTTAAATTGTAAATTGTCCCTAGTGTGCAGGTAGTGCTTGTGTGTAGGGGTGTTCACTGGTCAGCGTGGACACGGTGGGCTGAAGAGTCTGATTCCGTGCTGTGTCTCTATTGTAAATGCTAAAGTTTTAATGCATGTTGCGATATCTTCACCACTCAGATTGCAGCAGTTTAAGAAGGAGGTGACATGTTAAAAAGGATCTTGGAAATGACTATTTCTGTTGCGAGAACGAGTTGGGAAAGGTGGCATTCCAAAGTTACGTGTAAAGTTTCAATGCAACAACGCGTATGTGAAGTTGACAAGTATGAGCAACGTTACAAAAACATCCCTATAATGCTGCCCATCTATCCCAGTGTGACTGATGCTGAGAGGCCAAAGTCCATTGCTTCCATTGTCCATTATCACTCTACTGAGGCACCGGGAGGTTCCAATAACCTTGGATAAGAGTTGTATCATTTGCACGGCAGGGTTACTGTTAATGGGTTCTGTCATCATTGGAGACAAGCATGTCATATTAAAGGGGCATTACGGAGGACCCATTTTGCAAGAGAGTGTGTTTGTCTCCTGGAGTTAAGAGAATTAAGAACCTTTCAGTGCCACAGCAGGGGGGAATTGATTAGAGGTGTTTCATCGAGCTGACAACTCAACCTCGGGCAATTTTGTCCTTTCCTTCCATTTTGCTTGCTTTTAAAAACCTTTTGCCCCATGATTTATGGAGCAGTGCAATTAACGAGGTGAGTTAAGAGCAATGTAATTGCTCCCATCAGGCAATTACAACCATCACCCATCAGGTAGAGGCGGTGAACAAGAGGTTCCGGAGAGAACAAGTTCTCTCGGAAAATATGGTTCTGTGCCTAAACATTACTCTTCTATTTCTGGAGAGCAGTGCTTGTGTTGTGATGTCCGAACACACAGTTCCTGAATATAAACTTCTTGGAAGTCACGAATGTTGGTAGAAAACTATACACATGGAAATGTGGATGTTTGTATCATGATAGAAGTCCATTTGGGCATTCTTGACTGGTGCCAGAGGATATTGGTATCTTAAGCAAAACACTGGGATAGACACTAGACACAGGATATTGGTATCTTAAGCAAAACACAATTGGCTGGAGTAGCTCAGGAGGGAATGGACAGGCAACAGTTTGGGTCAGGACCCTTCTTCAGACTCAGAAGAAAGTCCTGACCCAAAATGTCACCAGGCCATTCCTTCCACAGATGCTGCCTGAGCCGATAAATTACTCCAGCACTTTGTACTTTGTTTCAAGTTATTCCTGTTATCTGTTTCTTTTTTGTCACTATCATTCCTGTATGAATCACATATCAATCTCACCACCCAGCTTTCTCCTCAAAACCCTTAATCCTGCTGTCTCTCTCAATCCACAGCCACTTATCTCAACCTGTTTCAGACATTTTTTCTATTAAAACCTCCTGTTGAAACCATATCCATGGCAAAATATTCTATGCTTCATCAGGCCTCAGTGTAAAGAATTTTCTTATAACCTGTCTCAGTAAAAGCTTAAAATTGACACAAAACTCCAAGATCCAATGCAGCAAAGGTAATTCTCACTGTGATATTTGTGGCATTGTTAACACCCAGAGACCTAACACAGACTCAGGAAAATCTCTTTTGCGATTTTTCTTTAGTTAATCCCATAATGTTCCACACATACCAGAAAACCACTGCGCCACAATCCATCATAACCCCAGCTGGCCTTTTGAGAGTTTGGTGCGTAGAGATTCAGTTATAAGTTTAGTCATGAAAAAGTAGAGTGGCCTTCCTTGGAACTAAAAAGATTAAGAACTATTTTGATAGAGATTACAATATTGAGACTGGCTCGGTTATATTAATGTTACTCATTAGCACATATCCCATAAACCAAAAGACATGAATATAAAATTTTGGTTGGAGGATACAAAGGGGTTGCCTGTCGTCTGAAGCAACATTTTTTTACACAGCGAATCATGATCTTTAGTTTAGTTTAGAGATACAATGTGGAAACAGGCCCTTCAGCCCACCGAATATACACCAACCAACAATCCCCGTGCAGACTAGGGACAATCAATTTTTTTTACCATGGCCAAATTAACCTACAAACCTGTACATCTTTGGAGTGTGGGAGGAAACCGGAGCACCCGGGAAAAACCCACGAGGTCATGGAGAGGATGTACAAACTCTGTATTGACAGCACCCATAGTCAGAATCGAACTTGGATCTCTAGCAGAGTGCAGGAAACAGAATCAATCAAGAAGATGATTTGACGTTAGAGAGACAGAGACCAATTTTGATGGAAAGAAACAGGGGTTGATATCATTGCTCTAGTGGGAGCTGCCATAGAGTCAATGGACCAAATGACCTCCTTCTCTGCGATAACAATTCTCTAATTCCTCAAGTGCAGGCTAGGAGCCTCCTTCACAAACCCCCAAGGCAGAAGTGGGGCTGCCTGCTCTAGGAACTCCAGGTATTGCTTGGTCCATGTGTGTGAGGCACCTTTTATCCCAGCAGTAGGAGCAGGAAGTTATGCATGGACCCAGATTGGCTAATGGTTGGCCTCGCCTTCCAATCCAGGGGCCACCTAAATTAGATCTCCACTCCCAATCATCACTCCTCCACTGCTGGTCAAACTTACGTTTACTAGTTTAGCACAGGCCACTTCCTGAACCTGGGGACTTAGCAGATGACATGTCTTGTGTGGTGCATTAACCCTTAACCCCCAGAGAGAGGTTTTCCAATAAACATTTTTAAAAGGGTCATGAGAACATGTTAGGAAGAATATTGTGAGCAACCTTCAAAAAGATGTACAAGTTCTTTCTACAAGTGTCTCCTGCTGATAATGTACCTTTAAGTTGGAGAAGAGTGAACTTTTTTTTCCAAGTTTGCAAACATTTTACTTTAATCTAATACTTTTTAGGACTTTTGTCCAATCTTGTTTTACCTTTTTCTGAAATTAATAAAGAGATGTATATTTAGGTATGAAGTCGAAGGTATTTGGTTTACTTTTATGAAGGTAGTCAGTGGCAGAAGTTACGCGTTGTGTGTGAAGTTCGCACACGTTATTGTTCATATTGTGCAATTTGAAGCATTTAAAATCCCAAAATTAAAACCAGTCATATTCCCAGAAGGAATGCTAAATGAAAATCCAGGTTTGGGAATATCCTTGCTGCAGCATTTGGGGTGGCACACTGGTGCAGCGGTAGAGTTGCCGTCTCACAGTTCCAGAGACCCAGGTTTGATCCTGACTAATGGTGCTGTCTGTATGGAGTTTGCACATTCAACCCTGTGACCGCATGGGCTTTCTTCGGGTGCTCGGGTTTCCTCCCACACTCCAAAGAAAGGTTTGTAGGTTAATTGGCCTCTGTAAATTGTAAATTCCCCTAGTGTATAAGATAGTGCTAGTGTTTGGGGTGATCACTGAGTGGCATGGACTCGGTGGGCCGAAGGGAGAATGTACAAACTGCTTATAGACAGCGTCTGTAGTCATGATCAAACCCAGGTCTCTGGCAATGTAAGGCAGCAACTCTACCGCTGCGTCACTGTTCTACCCCCTGGTAGCCCCGACCTGGAGACATGTTCATGGGATTAATGATGAGTTGTTCAATGGAGATGTAGTTCCTGTCCAAGCACTTCTACAATGAGACTTGTTAAAGGGGCAATAGTACTGAGTCCATCCCTTGGGGACCTCTCCATGACGGTGAAGTCATTGTGAGCTATTCAGCTTATCGAGAAAGTACAATGACAACCTACCTAGGATACCCTGGGAAATGGCTTCATAGTTGTACAGCATAAGAACAAGCCCTTTGGCCATGCCATACATCATGCACTTCTATACCAATCCCACCTGCCTACATTAATTCCATAGCCCTCCATACTTTGCATATTCAAGGACCTGTCCAGTGCAATATGCCTTCTTCCCCAACCTATCTGCCTGTTGCCACTTTCAGGGAACAGTGTGTTTGTACTCCAAGGTCTCTCTGTTCAACATCACTCCCAAAAGCATTTTTACCTGAAGGTTTTGCCACTAATTATGCCAACAGGCAAGAGCAGCTGCAACAATGCAGTCTTGGAAAGATCCAAAGCAGATTCTGGAAGAATCTTATTGTTGAAAACTACATCCAGATTTCACATGGAGATCTAGGATTTGGGCTGCCATATTCAGGGAACTGACTGCATGCAGGGCATGTTGTGAGCAGGCCTAGTACAACAAGATTACAATAGACAATAGGTGCATGAGTAGGCCATTCGGCCCTTCGAACCAGTACATCAGAAGATCCCATGAGCAGTTCAAGGTTAATGGCTTAAACAAGATCATTGTATTAAATAATATGGAATAAGAAAGAGAGAAAGACGTAAACATTTTAAGAGAGCTGCTTTAAAATTCTGAAGAAAACACTTGAGGCCATTCAAGAAAGAATAGGTAAAATATGCAAACTTCTTACTTCCTACTTCATTTAGACAGTAATCTGGATATATTTCCTCCTGTTCATCTCCAAAAACTAATATCCTTCACAACACCATCTATCAGACTCATACAGATGTGGAGGAAGGAACTGCAGATGCTGGTTTATACCAAAGATAGACACAAGGTGCAGGAGTAACTCAGCGGGTCAGGCAGCATCTCTGGAGAAAAAGGATGGGTGACATTTCATGTTGGGACTCTTCTTCTTCAGAAAGTGGTATGAAGAAGGGTCCCATTCTGAAATGTCACCCATCCTTTTTCTCCAGCGATGCTGCCAGACCTGCTGAGTTACTTACCCCAGCACTTTTTCGTCTGTCTTTCAGATGGATCTGCATGTCTCTAACAAGAGTAGAATCCAGGAAACATGATTAGGGGTGGTAATTTTGCAAATAATCTTACACCCTATCATTCCTGTAATTACTCTTTAAGCGAGCTCTATGAAATTGCAGTTGGTGATAATAGGAGCCCAGTTTATAGCTTGGCTGGTGACATGTGCCCAAGTTGGGGGGGGGGGGGGGGGGGGGAGAGGGGGGAGGAATTGAGTTCCCAGCCTGACATTACATGGGACCAAGACCCAACGTCAAGAAATATCTGATGACCTGGGCTGACATCAGGAAGACTCTAAGGACCTGGGCTTGACATCAACTGGACACCGGACTCCAGGAAGAACAAACGGGAAGTTTGAGTCTTGAACCACAGCCTCTGTTGTGCTCCTCTTGGTCACCATGAGGCTTCAGTGTAAACTGGGGAGCGGTGTCACTCCTTTTAAGGGATTACGGCTCAATATTCCCATCTCCATCCGCCTACCTTCCGTTGGCTTTACAGGAAAGTTGTCATCCCACATCAATGTCATTTGGGACAGATAGGCACAAAGTGCAGGAGTAACTCAATGGGTTGGGCAGCATCTCTGGAGAAAGAAATAGGTGAGGTTGGGGATGGCATCAAGCAGGAAATTAGAAATGTATGCACTAAAGGTGCAGCAGTTATAATGGGTGACTTCAATCTACATATAGATTGGGTGAACCAAACTGGCAGGGGTGCTGAGGAAGAGGATTTCTTGGAATGTTTGAGAGATGGTTTTCTAAACCAACATTTCGAGGAACCAACGAGAGAACAGGCCATTCTAGACTGGGTATTGAGTAATGAGGAAGGGTTAGTTAGCAGTCTTGTTGTGCGAGGCCCCTTGGGCAAGAGTGATCATAATATGGTAGAGTTCTTCATTAGGATGGAGAGTGACAAAGTCGATACAGAAACAAGTGTTCTGAACTTAAAGAAAGGAAACTTTGAGGGTATGAGGCGTGAATTGTCCAAGATAGACTGGCGATTGATGCTGAAAGGGTTGACGGTGGACATGCAATGGAAGGCATTTAAAGGTCGCATGGATGAACTACAACAAGTGTTCATCCCAGTTTGGCAAAAGAACAAACCAGGAAAGGTAGTGCATCCGTGGCTAACAAGGGAAATCAAGGATAGTATTAAAACAAAAGATGAAGCATACAGATTAGCCAGAAAAAGTAGCATACCAGAGGACTGGGAGAAATTCAGAGTCCAGCAGAGGAGGACAAAGGGCTTAATTAGGAAAGGGAAAATAGACTATGAGGGAAAACTGGCAAGGAACATAAAAACAGACTGCAAAAGCTTTTATAGATATGTCAAGAGAAAAAGATTAGTTAAGGCAAATGTAGGTCCCTTGCAGTCGGAAACAGGTGAATTGTTCATAGGGAACAAGGAGATGGCAGACCAATTGAACAAATACTTTGGTTCTGTCTTCACTAAGGAAGACATAAACCGTCTGCCGGAAATAGCGGGGGACCGGTGGTCTAATGAGATGGAGGAACTGAGGGAAATCCAGGTTAGTCGGGAAGTGGTGTTAGGTAAATTAAATGGATTAAAGGCAGATAAATCCCCAGGGCCAGATAGGCTGCATCCCAGAGTGCTTAAGGAAGTAGCCTCAGAAATAGTGGATGCATTAGTGATAATTTTTCAAAACTCTTTAGATTCTGGAGTAGTTCCTGAGGACTGGAGGGTAGCTAATGTAACCCCACTTTTTAAAAAGGGAGGGAGAGAGAAAACGGGGAATTATAGACCAGTTAGCCTAACATCGGTAGTGGGGAAAATGCTAGAGTCAGTTATTAAAGATGTGATAGAATCACATTTGGAAAGTGGTGAAATCAACGGGCAAAGTCAGCATGGATTTACCAAAGGCAAATCATGTCTGACGAATCTTATAGAATTTTTCGAGGATGTAACTAGTAGAGTGGATAAGGGAGAACCAGTCGATGTGTTATATCTGGACTTTCAGAAGGCCTTCGACAAGGTCCCACATAGGAGATTGGTGTACAAACTTAAAGCACACGGTATTGAGGGTTCAGTTTTGAGGTGGATAGAAAATTGGTTAGCGGACAGGAAGCAAAGAGTAGGAATAAACGGGTCCTTTTCGGAATGGCAAGCAGTGACTAGTGGGGTACAGCAAGGCTCAGTGCTGGGACCCCAGTTATTTACAGTGTATATTAATGATTTGGACGAGGGAATTGAATGCAACATCTCTAAGTTTGCGGATGACACGAAGCTGGGTGGCAGTGTTAACTGCGAGGAGGATGCTAGGAGGCTGCAGAGTGACTTGGATAGATTAGGCGAGTGGGCAAATGCATGGCAGATGTAATATAATGTGGATAAATGTGAGGTTATCTACTTTGGCGGCAAGAACAGGAAAGCAGAGTATTACCTGAATGGTGACCGATTGGGAGAAGGGGAGATGCAACGTGACCTGGGTGTCATGGTGCACCAGTCATTGAAAGCAAGCATGCAGGTGCAGCAGGCAGTGAAGAAAGCGAATGGTATGTTGGCATTCATAGCAAGAGGATTTGAGTTTAGGAGCAGGGAGGTTCTGCTGCAGTTGTACAGGGCCTTGGTGAGACCGCACCTGGAGTATTGTGTGCAGTTTTGGTCTCCTAACCTGAGGAAAGACGTTCTTGCCTTAAAGGGAGTACAGAGAAGGTTCACCAGATTAATCCCTGAGATGGCGGGACTTGCATATGAGGAAAGACTGGATAGACTGGGCTTGTACTCGCTGGAATTTAGAAGACTGAGGGGGGATCTTATAGAAACATATAAAATTCTTAAGGGGTTGGAGAGGCTAGATGCAGGAAGATTGTTCCCGATGTTGGGGGAGTCCAGAACCAGGGGTCACAGCTTAAGGATAAGGGGGAAGTCTTTTAGGACCGAGATGAGAAAACATTTCTTCACACAGAGAGTGGTGAGTCTGTGGAATTCTCTGCCACAGAAGGTAGTTGAGGCCAGTTCATTGGCTATATTTAAGAGGGAGTTAGATGTGGCCCTTTTTGCTAAAGGGATCAGGGGGAATGGAGAGAAGGCAGGTACAGGCTACTGAGCTGGATGATCAGCCATGATCATATTGAATGGCGGTGCAGGCTCGAAGGGCCGAATGGCCTACTCCTGCACCTATTTTCTATGTTTCTATGTTTCTATGTGACATTTCGGGTCAAGACCCATCATCTGAAAAGGAATAGGTGATGTTTAGGGACAAGACCCTTTATCAGGCTCTGATAAGCTGATAAAGGGTCTTGACCCAAAACGACACCTATTCTTTACCCCAGAGATGCTGCCTGACCCGCTGAGTTACTCCAGCATTTTCTGTCACTCTTCGGTGAAAACCAGCATCTGCAGTTCCTTCCTGCTCATATGGGACAGGCACTATACGTGAAGTTCCATGCAGCTCAATTATAAAAAATACTGGCAGCCCTACCATTGAGTGACCCTTGTTAACACATGAAGTAAAAGCATCACAGAAATCAGCTGACATACATCTTGAAAATACCTTTGCTGGAGAGTGGGAAGGGGAGAGCAAGATACATGTATACACTACATGTACAGTACTTGGTACTGACATGGAAAATGTCATGATGAGCACTACTGCACCCTAGTTAGGAGTCTCGAACAATTTACTGGAACTGTCAATTTGGCATAATGACATTCGAACTCTAAATCAGCTCCACTGACTTAGTAGCTTTTAGAGCCATATAGATTTCAAATAAATTGAATGTTTTAGAAAGAGACTCAGTAAATTATAAATATGGCACCTGCTACATTAAGCTTTAATACATCTTAATTACTGGCATGTTGCCTAAAACCTTCAAGGTTGAAGTGAAAATCTATCAGACTGAACAGTCATGCAGTGGCCTATGAGCCCATACTATTAAAAGGTTATTATTATAGGGGCTAAATAAATTAAAGATTAGTTTTTCATCGCTGCGCGCTTCGAATTATTGAGTTTGCTTTTACTAATTCCACAAAAGGAATTAGCTCCAGGCTTTTAAAGGCAAACGTGGACTGAAGAAACTGATTAACTCGGTGGAAATGAAAGGCTGACTTGATTATTAGGCATCATTTGTTTGCATTAATTGAAGCCAGATTTTGCCATTTCCTTTATAAAGAGAAATGTTGATCTAACTGGTCTAAATTTGTTTACTATTGCTCTTTAATTTCCACCAAGCGATGCAAAAATTCTGAAGTTGTTCTCAGGAAATCCATTCCTGGTTGGTCGTGCAAAATGCGCAGCATCATGACGTCAGTGAATTATATGCCGTTTTAACTTCAATTCCACTCTCCTTAGTGGAATGCACTTCAGAGGCAGAGTAAAATGCAATAATACTACACAGTAAAATTATGATAATCTACTCTCTGATAATTTGTAAATGGTTCGGCATCTGGCACAGCAGTACAGCGGTAGAGTTGCTGCCTCACAGCGCCAGAGACCCGGGTTCTATCCTAACCTAGGGTGCTGTCTGTATGGAGTTTGTACATTCTCTCCGTGACCACGTGGGTTTTCCCCGGGTGCTCCGGATTCCTCCCACGTTCAAAAGTCGAACAGGCTTGTAGGTTAATTGGCTTTGGTAAAAATCGTAAATTGTCCCCAGTGTGTCGGATAGTACTAGTGAACGAGGATCGCTGGTTGGCGTGGACTCGGTAAACCAAAGGGCTTGAGTCCGCACTGTATCTCTAAACTAAACAATTCTAAATCTGGCTAAACTGTGTAATGTTTCCAGCACTCTCCTTGACCTCCTGGGGGTGGTGTTTCTAGGCTTCCTTTAAACTCACTAGGCCTCATTTCCCCCACTCCCTTGAAGCTCATTGAGGCCCCATTTGCAATTCTTCCTTGAAGCTTCCTTGGAGTATTCAATGCTCCTTTTAAACTTGCTAGGTTCACTGCATGGTTTATTATGGCACTGTGTAATATCGAAAATTGTGAATTAAAATTGTGCTGAGGGATTAATACAAATAATGTCCGATGGAAAATCTGCTAGCTAGCACCACCAAAGCCCTGAGTTTAGTTTAGTTCAGTTTAGAGATACACCATGGAAACAGGGCTTTCGGCTCACTGAGTCCGCAGCAACCAACGATCACCCATACTCTAGTAAAAGGGTCTCGACCCGAAACGTCACCCATTCCTTCTCTCCTGAGATGCTGCCTGACCTGCTGAGTTACTCCAGCATTTTGTGAATAAATACCTTCGATTTGTACCAGCATCTGCAGTTATTTTCCTACCCATACTCTAGTTCTATCCTAACACCAGGGACAATTTACAAAACCCAATTAACCTACAAATCTGCACGTTTTGGAGGACCTGGAGAAAACCCGCATGTCACAGGAAGAACGTACAAACTCCATATAGACAGCACAGTTAGGATCGAACCCCAGCCTCTGATGCTGTAAGGCAGCAAATTTACCGCTGCGCCACTGTGCCACCCCTTATGCTACTGTGCTGGATTAACAGAGTTTTACTTAAAATAGTACAACGAGAATTAATCTCTAGGCATAAAGTCTAAGATCTTGAGAAATCCTGAAATTAATTATTATTTGGGATACTAATTGTAGTGAAGGTTCCCGAATTTTATTTTCATTATGGATGTTTGTATAATTTACAGCATCGAATCAGGCAGGTTTTATTTGCTTAATGAGTCATCTTCCCACCATCTCACCCTTTCGGTAAATTTTTATATTCCTTTGTCTCCTACCTATATTCACCCTGGATAATGTTCTGATAGTTTTAGGGGAAAATATTGGGAACTATTAACTGTCTTGGGCTCTGAGGAACTTGTGGTTTGAAGTTGCATTTCTGTTCTTCGATGAGCCAGCGGCCTTAGAAAATAAAAAAAGTTCCTGATATTTAGTCATAGATATATATGTAAATATAAGGAAGTTCAGCATGTCCGCATGTCCCCAACAGCCCTCACCAACTTCTACAAATGCACCATAAAAAAACACATTTTATCGGGATGCATCACAACATGTTTGGGATCAGCCCCACCCAACACCGCAAGAACTTCAGTCTGAAGAAGGGTCTCGACCTGAAACGTCACCCATTCCTTCTCTCCCGAGATGCTGCCTGACCTGCTGAGTTACTCCAGCATTTTGTGAATAAATCGATTTGTACCAGCATCTGCAGTTATTTTCTTATAGAACTTACAGAGAGTTGTGTAGAAGTTTGAAAAAGCACATCTCCAGATTCAGGGACAGTTTCTTCCCAGCTGTTATCAGGCAACTGAACTGTCCTCTCATCAGCTAGAACGCGGTCCTAATCTCCCATCTACGTCATTGGAGACCTTTGAACTATCTTGAATCAGACTTTATTGGTCGTTATCTTGCACTAAATGTAGTACCCTTTATCCTTTATCTGGGTACTTGGGACAACCTGCTTGTAATCATGTGTAATCTTTACTTTGACTGCATATCAGGCAACAAATACTTTTTTCACTGTATCTTCACAGGGTCTTGACCCGAAGCACTGATTATCTCTTTGCCTCTTCAGATGCAGTTTGACCCACTGAGTCCCTCCAGCAGCTTGTTTTTGTTTTGCTCCAGATACCAAGGTCTGTTCTTGTGTCTTCAGTAATGAACCTGTTGGGTTTCTATGAAAGCCCAGTAGCTTCACAATCACTTTTGCTAATTTCAAAATAAATCTTGACTGAATTCAAATTTCTATGAAATGGTTCAAACACAAATCCAGCAACACAGTTCAGTTTAGTTTATTGTCACGTGTACTGAGGTAAAGCGAAAAGCTTTAGTTGCGTGCTCACCAGTCAGCGGAAAGACAATAAATGTTTACAAACGAGCCACCCACAGTGTACAGATACATGATAAGGGAATATGGTTTAGTGGAAGGTAAAGCAAGTAAAGTCCAATCAAACTGTCTCCACTGTCTCTACATCTCTCATTCAGATTTGCTATGCCAAAATATTATGTTAAAATGAAGATTCCAATATATCCAGGTCTCAGTTCAATTGGTCCCACCATTATTAAAAAAAAGAGACTTTGGTATATTTAATATCACTTAACTCACAATCTTTTTGTATTTCCACAAAAATGGTCCCTTCGATCAATCTTTTACTATTTCTGCACAGGCTAT
Source organism: Rhinoraja longicauda (assembly GCF_053455715.1). Lineage (NCBI taxonomy): Eukaryota > Metazoa > Chordata > Chondrichthyes > Rajiformes > Arhynchobatidae > Rhinoraja > Rhinoraja longicauda. Next base: position 106,073,967 of record NC_135953.1, read on the forward strand.
TTATAATCAGAGCCATTCCTTCCAGTAACGACTGGGTTTCAACATATGTTCCCAGGGATGAGGTGACATTGAACAATACCATGGGTTTAAAGGGCAGATATTCTGATAACAAATAATGTTCCATTCAGTTTCATTCTCAGTTCTCTTTATCAAATGGTAGTTCTTGTGGTGACAGACGTACAGGTTCATTTTTATTCACACAATAACATTTGGAGATATTGACACAGAATGCATCAAGATGGGGACTTTCATAGCTCCATCTCCTACAGCAAGGCAGTGTTGTGGTGGGGGTGTTTAGCCCCCAACAGAGTGCGTACCAACATAGGAAGAAGCATTCTATGACAAATAATTCCACAGATTCACCACCCTCTGACTAAAGAAATTTCTTATCAATTCCTTCCTAAATGAACATCCTTTAATTCTAAGGCAATGAGCTCTAGTCCTAGACTTTCCCATTAGTGGAAACATCCTCTCCACATCCACTCCATCCAAGCCTTTCACTATTCTGTATGTTTCAATGAGGTCCCCCCTCATTCTTCTAAACTCCAGCGAGTACAGGCCCAGTGCCGACAAATGCTCATCATATGTTAACCTACTCATTCCTGGGATCATTCTTGTAAACTTCCTCTGGACCCTCTCCAGAGCCAGCGCATCCTTCCTCAGATATGGTGCCCAAAATTGTTCACAATATTCCAAATGCGACCTTACCAGAACCTTATAGAGCCTCAGCATTACAACCCTGCTTTTGTATACAAGCCCTCTTGAAATAAATGACTTTGCTTTCTTTACTACTGATTCGACTTGCAGATTAACTCTTTGGGAATCCTGCACCAGCACTCCCAAGTCCCTTTGCAACTCTGATTTAGAAGATAGCCTGTGCCTTTATTCCTACTACCAAAATGCATGACTCCACACTTAGCCACACTATATTCCATCTGCCACGTCTCTGCCCTCTCTCCCAACTTGTCCAAGTCCTTCTGCAGAGTCCCTCTTTCTCTACATTATCTGCCCTTCCACCTATTTTCGTATCATCTGCAAACTTGGCCACAAAGCCTTCAATACCCTCGTCCAAATCATTAATGTACAAAGTGAAGAGTAGCGGCCCCAGCACCGACCCCTGCGGAACTCCACTATTCACTGGCAACCACCCAGAAAATGTCTCCTTTATTGCCACTCTTTGTCTTCTGTCATCCAGCCAACCTGCTATCCATGCTAGTATCTGCCCTTTGATACCGTGGGCTCTCATCTTCCTTAGCAGCCTCACGTGTGGCACCTTATCAAAGGCTTTCTGAAAATCTAAGTAAACAACATCTACTGACTCTCCTTCGTCTGTCCTGCTATTTACTTCTTCAAAGAATTCCAGCAAATTTGTCAAGCAAGACCTCCCCTTCATAAAGCCATGCTGACTTTGGCCTATTTTATCATGAAGATCTAATTACTCTGTAACCTAATGAACACAGCCCTTAAACATTTGGCTGTAGTAGGATGATGGACTGTGGTCCTCCCCCACAGAGCATTTGTGTTGGCTGCAACAAGCTTCAGTGCATTCTTCGTCACATACTCCTGCAGTCTGGAATGGGATAGTTGGCCACATTCTCTGATGGACATCTCAATGTACTGGGAGACCAACAGGTTTCAGACAGATCAAAGAGCGTCTTTCGCTGAGTTGATGATCTTCCAGCATTACCTGATGTCCGTCTTCAATTGTGTCCCTGGGACCAGCCCGTAAATCAGAGAGCCTATTGTGCAGCTCATCGGGATTAACTGTGACAGGGACCCTTGCATCCTTCTGCAGACCCTCCACACTGTGAAGAGGTGGGCAATTGTCTCCTTTCCACAGTAGCCATCTCTAGGGGAGTGTGGATTGGGAGTGGGGAGGATGGCTGTGCCTGGGGACTACAAATACATTGGGCAGGCAGATATATGGAGGTGGATTGTTGTATTCATTTTATTGTGAGGAGGTGGGTAAATAATTGACGTATACTTGATAGGCCTCCCATACCAGAGCTGGAGTGAGTTTGAGTTTAGTTGAGTTCAGTTTATTGTCACGTGTACTGAGGTGCAGTGAAAAACTTTTCTTGCGTGCTAACCAGTCAGCGAAGAGACTATACATGATTACAATTGAGCCATTCACAGTATACAGATGCATCATAAAGGGAATAAGATGAATAATGTTTAGTGCAAGTTAACGTCCAGAGAAGTCCGATCAGAGATAGTCCGAGGGTCTACATTGAGGTAGATAGTAGCTCAGGATTCTCTCGTTGTTGGTAGGATGGTTCAGTTGCCTGACACCAGCTGGAAAAAAACTGTCCCTGAATCTGGAGGTATGTGTGTTCACACTTCTATACCTCTTGCCTGATTGGGAGAGGGGAGAAGAGGGCTGTGGCTCATCCTTGATTATGCTGGTGGCCTTGCCGAGGCAGTGTGAGATGTAAATGGAGTCAATGGAAGGGAGGTTGTGGGAGGGAGGATGGGAGGAGTGATACGATTGGAATATCCCAGGAGTTTCCAGTGAGACATGATACTTCAAGTGGAGCATTGAACAGGGAAATGACTTCATCTTATGTGGAGCTAATGCAGAAATCGCAGTGTGTTTGCAAAGGTGGCTGACGAAAGAAAGCGGCCAGTCAAAATTTCCAAGTGATGCATAATGACCTGGAAATCAATTTCTAATTGGATTAAACTAAAAAATAGCTTTTTGCAATTGAATTTCCAGGCAATAGATTTTCGGACCTTTTACAAGAAAGACCTGGTGCTTGCTGAGTTTAGTTGCCAACATCTGTCGCTGTTAAATTCTCTCCTGCAATTAAATTTTTTTTTGCCTCTGGTTCCCGCAGAAGAACAGGCACAAATTCATTGCACAAATAAGTGCGATGGACAGTAATAATGGCGGCCAGAAGAATTGGCATTCAGATTTGCATCTCTCGGTGACTTTCGACAGCACAAATTTTCTAGACTATCAGATCAGTAAGAATATTTGGCAATAGCACACTATTTCCAAGTGAATGGTAGGGCTCTGGGGAGAGGGATCGAGGAGTGCAGGTGCATAGTTCCTTGAAAGTGGCTTCACAGGTGGATAGGATGGTCAAGAAGGCTTTTATCAGTCAGAATATTGAGTATAGTTGGGAAGTTATATTAGTTATTTTAGATGTTGGTGAGGCCACATTTAGAGTATTGTGCTCAATTTTGGTCACCATGTTATTGGAAAGATGTTGTCAAGCTTGAAAGAGTTCAGAGCAGATTTACTAGGATGCTGCCAGGACTCAAGGGACTGAGCTAGAGGGAGAGATTGAGCAGGCTAGGTCTTTATTCCTTGGAGTGCAGGAGGATGAGGGGTATTCTTAAGGAAATCATGAACAAAATCATGGGAGGGTTAGATCGAGTAAACTCACTGAATCTTTTGCCCAGAGTAGGGGCATCGAGTACCAGAGGACATAGGTTTAAGGTGAGGGGGTAAAGATTTAATGGGAACCCGAGGAGCAAATTTTTTACACAAAGGGGGGTGGGTGTCAAGCTGTCGGAAGATGTAGTTGAGGCAGGTACTATCACAGCTTTTAAGAAACATTTAGACAGGTACAAATATAGGGTAGGTTTAAAGGGATATGAGCCAAAAACAGGCAGGTGGGACTAGTGTAGATGGGCATGTTGATCGGCATGGACAAGTTGGACTGAAGGGCCTTTTTCCACACTGTATGACTCTATGACTCTATTACAATTTATCACTGAGTCATTGGATTATAACCACAGCCTGAGGCTCATTTAGCATGCACCCAATTAATTGCCACAAATCTCAGACTTATAGTCCACCAAATGACCCTTTAACCAACCTGCTATGCTTCTTTTTGCCAGCACGAATCAGAACTATTGCAGTAATATCCACACTGTATCAGATGGTGGAATGCATTGGATATGAATAGGCTTTGACAGGCTGTTAATAAATCCTGCAGAGTACACCAGTCTGTGCTTACATTATATGAAATATATGGAGTTCAGCATGTTTTTTAAATTAATATCGCATGCTGCATCCAGCGGCTGAGTACGAGATGACTGATCAATAAGTGTCTTTGTAATTGTGACAAGGATGGCAGGGCTAATGGTGAGAAGGAACATGAGGCAGTCGCTTCCAGGTGCGCTATTAAGAGGTCATAAACCTGCCTATTTATCTGAGGAATGATGTGTTGAAGCTGGCATGGTACATACATTTATCAATTGCTTTTGATTTCTAAGCACTGATAAGTGGTAGATAAGGCAGTAGCTTTATTTACTTGTCTAAGTTTGGACAGTGCACCCGAATAGAGCCACTTATCAATTTGCATGAACTCCATCGAGTTGAAAGAGGTTGTGAAGAGTGTATTAACCACAGAGAAATGACTGGTGAACATTGTGGATCAGGAGGGGAACAGAGTCATCAATTACCCCTGGCACATGATGCTCAGAAAGCTATTGTGTATTCTTGTTTTCAGTTGACCCAGTGTTGTGATAAAGAGTTCAGGGGAGACTTAGACTGCCTTGCCTCGTAAATAACAGGCTTTGGAATCACTGATAAAAACCTGTATCTGTCACTTGAGGACTGATCCATGCACTGTACTGGAGAAACTGGATTAATCTGGAATCTTAATGGAGTTTGAGTTTGAGTTTAGTTTATTGTCACGTGTACCGAGGTACAGTGAAAAGCTTTTGTTGCGTGCTAACCAGTCAGCGGAAAGACAATACATGATTGCAATCGAGCCATCCACAGTGTACAGATACATGATAAAGGAGTCCAAAAGCATGAGCTGAAGACTTGTAAGTCTTGAATTTGGATTGCGTAATCCATGTTTTCTTTTAGGTGCTAATCAAATCAAATTAAATTTTATGCGGCGTAGATTAAACTCGTGAACAATTCTGGGTGAAATCCGGCCATGCTATTAATTCAGACAAGAACCTCCTCGCATGATCCATGTTAGCATGCCTGCACTTTCTCTGTGTCTGGCGCACATCTAATGACAATAAGGTACCACACATCTGTAACATGAATCAGAGATGGAGAGCCCACCTTGTATCTGCCATGGAACAGATGGTGGATTGGGACCACGTTACGCTACTTCGCTGCCCTTCTCTCTTTTTGAAGGAAAACTGCGAGACATTGCACCACCTTCAGCTCTGCCGATGAATCATTTACCTCTCAAAGTCCGCAAAGTGTTCTAGATCTAACAGGCAATATTTTCTCCAGTATTTGGCTAATGAGATAGTCATGCAACAGGGATCTTACTAGTGACACTGCTGGAAGTATTCCTTCACTGGAGGATTTGTGATAGCTATGGTTATGGCCATTGAATGCAGGTAGAGGATCTCGGTGTTTGAGGCAAAGACAAGCCCAAAATGGTTGAGTTTTAGTGATCATTTCTGGGTGTAAACAATCCTAATTCATCTTTGATTTTTGGCAAATTTTATGATTTTTGCGAGGGCCTCAATTTGGCCCTTGTGCTAAACACAATATTGCTTTAGCTTACCAAAAACAGGTAAAATGTATGAGCAATATTGACTTGTGTCAGATTGGATTTATAAAGCACGCACACTAACAATTAATTAATTACTTGTTAGCTATCAAATAAAAATTATTTGTACTAACAGCAAAACTCTGGTAATTTGCCACATTCAGAACTTTGGTGGAAATGCACTGGCAGATTTTCCTGCTTATGGAATACACCAAAACCCCTTTTTAACAAAAAATTACCTCATTTTATAATATATTTTCCAGTAAACCTGGTAAGGTCACATGCCAGCACCCCTCCCCTTCACCCTCTACCTCTCCCCATCGACTCCATCTGTACTTCACTCTGCCTCAGAAAGAAGTCAACTCATCCACCGAAGACATAAATACAATCAAGTCAAACTCAAGTACAATAGATGGAGCAAAGGGGAAGATACAGAGTGCAGAATTCATCTGGGATTTATCTGAATGAAAAATCTGTAAAAATGCACCATATTTCCTGTTTGTTTGTCTGTAAAAAAGATTCAACAGAATCGTTCAGTCGAATTTGTCAATTTAATCTTTCTTATGTCTTCCAACGGTATGTGAAGATGGGGTTAACAAGGGACAGATTCCTCCTCACACCTCCGCTCCTGTGCCTCACCTAACATCATTTAAACGCATAGTGTGAGACCATGGGTGTGTGTGTGCTTGTGTGTGGTGAGTGTGTATGTGTGAGTGAGTGAGTGAGTGTGTGTGAGTGTGTGTGTATATTATTCCCGATGTTAGGGGCATGTGCACATGAGTTGGCAAAGTTAAAGCCTTGTATATGCTTCTGCGCATAAGCCCCTCAATAAAGAATTGTGATGTTTACTTCTATTGATACAATATTAAAGAAAAAGAATGTGTATTTTAAAACATGAGTCTAAAAGAGGAAAATGTAAAATGTACAGCACACTGCAGCAAAGAGGCGACTGCCATCAACTTGATTTGCTGTACCTCCTGTAAGAAGTGTAGATTTCCACAAATCGTTTAATTTCTATATAAGCGTTTTATTACAAATACAATGCAGAGAGCAAGTGAGAAAACCTCTGCATGGCACACAATAGACAATAGGTGCAGGAGAAGGCCATTCAGCCTTTCGAGCCAGCACCGCCATTCAATGCGATCATGGCTGATCACTCTCAATCTCACCTCATGGCTGATCACTCTCAATCTCACCTCATGGTTACAAAGTGAAATGAATTTTAATCAGCAGCATAATACAGGTAAACTACCAAAACCAGGCATGGATCATAGATCAGGTCAGCAATACGAAAGTCAGGCATGGATCAATCCGTCTAGGGGATTGATCTACATCTTCCCTTTTTAGGCTTCAACCTTACAACTACTTACATTTTACAACTACACACAAGCATACAAAAGCACAAAGAAAATAGACACAAAGTATAAGGCAGCAGAAAATACGGGATGGTCATGTCAGGAAGAGTCCTGGGAATACCCCTAGACATAGTCCTTATATCGTGGATTGGGCTTGCAGATCTGCCCCGCACGAGTCCGATAAGGCCCCTCCGAGGCACCCTTCGCTGGGGATGCTGTAACCGGCACTGGCTTCCCCAGGGATCTCGCCTAGGGGATTGATCTACACCTCCTGTAATAACCATTTGACTATTTGTACATGCCATCGAACAAACATTAATAAAATTATTGTCAGCGTGATATGACATACTAAATTCAACCTTTTACTATTAATGGAATCAAACCGAGACCAAATCAAAGGATGTCAACACCAAATAATGCCTTCGCTATTTTTGCTGTCTTAGCTATTTAATAGCCAGTTATCTTTGTTTTGTCTGGTCCATCCATCAGTTCACATTGACCCGAGCACACTGCAAGTTCCAGCTTGGTTAAGTTTGAGATTTCTGAAAAAGTTGGCTGCAAATCTAATGAACAGCCCACACTCGCTTTTAAAACACTGATTTTATTCACTGAAATGAATGTAAATTTAAAACTGGTTTTACTTTAAGTAGATTTACAATGTGTTGCCTGTTGTGCACCAGATGCAATTTTAAATCAGGGTGGGGGATTCATCTTTTCTCTTCGATGATGGCACTCTTTCGAAGGAGAACAAGGCTACTCCTGACCAATATTTATTCCTCAGCCATAATCACTAAGACAAGCTGGGCCTTTTCATATTGCTGTTGGCAGCATTGATCTGTGTGTACATGGGCAGCAGTAGAGTCGCTGCCTTACAGCGCCAGAAACCCGGGTTCGATCCTGACCACAGCTGCTATCCGCGTGGAGTTTGTACTTTCTCTGCATGTTTGCATTAGTTTTCTCCGGGTGTTCTGGTTTCTTCCCACACTCCAAAGACTTACAGGTTTGTAGGTTAATTTGGCTTTGATAAAAATTGTAAATTGTCCCTATTGTGTAGGATGGTGCTAGTGGTGGGGATACATAGATACATAGATATATAGACAATAGGTGCAGGAGTAGGCCATTTGGCCGTTCGAGCCAGCAACGCCATTGAATGTGTTCATGGCTGATCATCCACACTCAGTAGCCCGTTCCTGCTTTCACCCCATACCCCTTGATTCCGCTAGCCCTAAGAGCTCTATCTAATTCTCTTTTGAAATCATCCAGTGAATCAGCCTCCACTGCCTTCTCAGGCAGAGAATTCCACAAATTCACAACTCTCTGTGAGAAATATCTTTTCCATATCTCAGTTCTAAATGGCTTGCCCCTTATTCTTAAACTGTGGCCCCTGGTTCTGGACTCCCCCAACATCGGAAACATGTTTTCTGCATCTAGCGTGTCCAATCCCTTAATAATTTTATATGTTTCTATAAGATCCCCTCTTATCCTTCTAGATTTCAGTGAATACAAGCCCAGTAGCTCCATTCTTTCATCATATGACAGTCCCGCCATCCCGTGTATTAACCTTGTGAACCTATGCTGCACTCCCTCAATAGCAAGAATGTTCTTCCTCAAGTTTGGAGACCAAAACTGCACACAATACTCCAGGTGTGGTCTTAACAGGGCCCTGTACAACTGCTCCTATCCTATAAAGCCAACATGCCATTAGGTTTCTTCACCGCCTGTTGTACCTGTTGTACCGCTGATCGTTGTAGACTTGGTGGGTCGAAGGGCCTGTTTCAACACTGTAGCTCTAAACTAAACCAAACTATAAAAAAACATTCCGTTAATGGCCCCATATTGCTGTGACCATATGGTTGTTCGTAGGCCGCAATGACTTCGCAATAATCTAAAGCCATGAACATGTAACTGCTAGTGTGCCTTTTCCTTTTATATGATGTAAAAGGACAGCAAGATTAAAATATGTTCCCTGTCAGCGATTTTGAGAGATGTTGGACAGTCTGTAAATTATTCTTAATTGCCTTCAGCTCAGTTTTGTCAAAAGAAACAGAATTTTGCTGCACAAATAAATCAAAATCAATAGATACCTCATTAATCTCCAATGTTTCAGCTCATCAATATATATGTGGTAAAAATAAGATTCTGAGAAAACAAAGTTCTTGCAGCATCAAAGGGATTAATGTCGATTGCTGAGAGATAAGGAACCGAATAATTGAATGGACAGGTTAACCTGAGGTAAATAATTGGGTACTTGTCCAGGGAAGAAAGAAGATAGTTGAAGTAGTTACTGAGAAAAGACACAAGTTGAGTTGAGTTTATTGTCATGTGTATCGAGGTACAGTGAAAAGCTTTTGTTAACCAGTACAAAAAAAGACACAAAGTGCTGGAGTAACTCCGTGGGTCAGTCAGCATCGCTGCAGAACAGTTGTATTCATGGATATTTTTTTCTGTGACTGGACTGCATGTAAACAAAGGCTTTTCACTGACTAAACTAAACTAAACTAAACTAAACTAAATCTATCCTATCCATGTTCACCAGGGATGCTGCCTGACCTGCTGAGTTACTCCAACACTTTGTGTCTTTTTTTGTAAACTAGCATCTGCAGTTCCTTGTTTCTACTAGTAGTTACTGAGAATTCGGTTCAACAGCATAACATGTTAACCCGAATTAAAGGCAAAAGTATGGAACATGAATAACCAAAAACACTGGAGATAGCGATAGAGTTTGGGAGATGATAGGTGGAGGAAACAAAGTTCTGTGGATGATGATGGAGTTTGGGGATCCTGATTAGATCTGATGGGAAAGGAATGTGAAGAATAGAAATGCAGGAGCATGGTAGGTAGATGGTAACAGTGGAGGTGATACCAACAAATCATCAATGTTAATCAGTCTGAAGAAGGGTCTCGACCCGAAACGTCACCCATTCCTTCTCTCCTGAGATGCTGCCTGACCCGCTGAGTTACTCCAGCATTTTGTGAAATAAATACCTTCAATATTAATCTCTGTCATTACAGCAATGTAGTTGCCAAGCTTGATTGTCTGAAGAAGTCTGAAGAAGGGACTCGACCCGAAACGTCACCCATTCCTTCTCTCCAAAGTTGCTGCCTGACCTGCTGAGTTACTCCAGCATTTTGTGAAATAAATACCTTCAATATTAATCTCTGTCATTACAGCAATGTAGTTGCCAAGCTTGATTGTCTGAAGAAGTCTGAAGAAGGGACTCGACCTGTAAAGTCATCCATTCGTTCTCTCCAGAGATGCTGCCTGTCCCACTGAGTTACTCCAGCATTTTGTGTCTGCCAAGCTTGATTGACACAGGAATTACATGATCAGCTCCACTCTGGCCAGCTCCAGCATTATTACTTTTTTTGTTGAACGACGTGAAAAGCCTCACACAGTGACGTTCAGTCCGTCAATGGCTGTTTGACATGTCGAGTGGAGAAATGAGAGTTATGCTTCAATAGGTTGTATTGAATGTGATGTGTTCCATGTGTCTGGGACAAATGGTCACGGTGGCATGTGGATTTGGTCTTGGATGTCCGCTGCCTTCAAATGAGCATGCAGCCAAGGATCTCAGCTGTGGGTGAGTGTTAAGTTGAATTGGACGTGAGCCACAGTTCCCCTCCTTTGGTAAATCGGCTTGTGCCTGAACACAAAGTGTGGCTGCAGTTGGCTTAATGGCTATTTGTGGCAATTTTGCTCAGTCTTTGTGAAGGTGAAGGCGAGTGCAACTCTTGTGTTTTCCCCAATTTGCAGAATGCCCCCCCCCATTCACCTTATCTCTGGCCCTCGTGATTATATATACCTCTATATAAGGTCATCCCTCTATCTCCTATGCTCTAGGGCATGGGCCTCCAACCTTTTCAGCGTGAGGGCCACATTATATATTTGGCACATTTTTTGTGGGCCGTGCGAAAAAATAAAGAAGTGTGAGTTTTATAAATTTAATGAACTCAAAAAAGTTTAGACTAGGTTACGTTAGATTAGATTAGGAAAGGTTAAACTAGGTGAGGTTAGATTAGGTTAGTTTACATTAGGTTTATATGGCAACAAATAAATAATATTCAATTTTTTAAAAGAGCTTGAAATATTGGAATATATATATACTGTAGGTATACAATAATTTTCAAAAAAAGAAAAAAATACCGTGACCACCACTGGGGGAGAAAGAGAGGGGTAGAGAGAGGGGGGGGGGGGGGGGGAGGGGGAGATAGAGTGGGCGGGGCGGGGAGTGAGTCGGGGTAGTGGGAGCAGTGGGAGAGAGCAGAGGCACGGGGAGGGGGAGGGTGTCAGGGGGTCCAGTGAAGGAGCGCCGACACTTGCGGGTGCTGCTCCCCTCCCTCTCTCTCTCTCTCTCTCTCTCTCTCCCTCTCTCTCTCTCCCCTCTCCCTCTCTCCCAGCGCCAGCGAGATCTGCGCCGTTGCTCCACTTTCTTCCCCGGCCCCGTCTCCCTCTAACGCAGCAAAATAAGAACAAGCACAAGTGTAGTTGTTGTTCTGAAGCCCCGCATCCCCGGAGTGAGCGGCGGCGGAGAGGAGGGAAGTTTCACTTGTGTCTGACACCCTCCCCTTCCCAGCGCTCCCACTCTCACCCGCTGCTCCCTCTACCCGACTCTCTCCCCCCCCCCCCCTCTCTCCCAGGGTGAGCGGCGGCGGCGTGGAGGGAAATTTCCTTGAGTTTGTTGTTTGCGAGGGGGCGCTGCGATCTCTCGCCTTGTCCCGGCTCTGGGTCGGTGGCGATCCGCTCTCCGGTGAACCTTCGCCGTCAGCTTCTGCCTCCAGTCCCCGCTGTCTAAGAGCTTGCTGTGGGCTGGATAAAATCTCATGGCGGGCCGGATGTGGCCCGCGGGCCATAGTTTGGAGATCCCTGCACTGGGGGAAATAAATTCTCAGCCTATCCAGCCTCTCCTCACAACTCAACCCCTCCATTCCCAGTGACATAGGATCATAGAGTCGTAGTGTTATACAGCATGGAAACAGGTCCTTTGGCCCAGCTTTCCCATGCTGACCATGATGCCCCAGCTACATCTCGTCCCACCTGCCCGCATGTGGCCCATATCACACTAAACCTTGCCTATCCATGTACCTGTACTAATTACTTTTAAATGTTGTTATAGTACCTGTCTCAACTATCCCCTATGGCAGCTCGTTCCATTTACCCACCATCCTCTGTGTGAAAAAATATCCTTCAGGTTCCTGTTAAATCATTTCCCTCTCACCTCAAACCTATATCCTCTGGTTCCCGATTCCCCTTGTCTGGGTAAATGACTTTGTTCATCTACCTTACCTATTCTTTGTGAATATTCTTGTGAATCTTTTATGCAACCTTTCGAGCTTAACGACAACTTTCCTGTATATTTGTGACCTGAACTGTGCACAATACTCCCAGTGTGACCTCATCAATGAGTTATAAGTTGTGACATGCAACCCAAACCCTGTACTCAATGGAGAAACAAGGAACTGCAGATGCTGGAATGTTGAACAAACCACAAGGTGCTAGAGGAACACAGCCGGACAGAGAACCTTTAAGGTCGAGACTCGAACTGTCCATTTTCCTCCACAGATGCTGCCTGATCCACAGTGGAGAAAAAATGAACAGATGATATTTCAAATCTTGACTTAAAATGTTCTCTGTCCATTTCCTCCTCAGATGCTGCCTGACTGGCTGAGTTCTTCCAGCGCTTTGTGTTTTACTGTGTATTCAATGCCATGACTGATGAAGATAAGTGAGGAAAATACCTTATCGTCATCCTGTCTACCTGTGTTACCACTTTTAGAGAACTGTTTACCTTTGTTCACCCAAAGGTATTTATTCACAAAATGCTGGAGTAACTCAGCAGGTCAGGCAGCATCTCAGGAGAGAAGGAATGGGCGACGTTTCGGGCCGAGACCCTTCTTCAGACTGATCACCCGAGGTCTCTTTGTTCTACAACAAACTCCAGGGCCTTACCTATTACTGTGCCAATCCTACCCTTGTTTAACTTACTGAAAGGTAACATGTCACACTTGTCCAACAGTTTTATGTGAATGGAAAAACGTTGCTATAAATGTCTGGCCACTATAACACAGGAGTTTGCCAGCCAGTTAAACTCTACTGCTGAAGTCCACTAATGCAGCTGACTGACCATAGTTCCTACATCTGTCACTTGCCTCACCTCCAGTAACCCTGAGCCAACCTTGTCTGACAAAGGGCCCCAGATCTGAATGATTAACTACGTACCTCCTTCCACAGATGCTCCAGACCTTTTAGTTTACTTCAGATTAGAGACAAAGTGTGGAAACAGGACCTTTGGCCTATCGAGTCTGCGACAACCAGCATTCCCCGTATGCGAGAACGATCCTACACACAAAGAAAAATTATTACTGAAGCCAATTAACCTACAAATCTGTATGTCTTTGGAGTGTCTTAGGAGTGTGGAAGGAAACCGGAGCACCCGGGGAAAACTCACACGGTCACGGGGAGAACATACAAACTCCATTCAGGCAGCACCCGTAGTCACTCTACCGCTGCACCACCGTGCCACACATTTGAGTTATTCCAGCATTTTCTGATTCATTTCAGAGTTCCAGCATCTGCACTCGCTTCTCATTTCTGTGACCAAAAGAGTTAATCGTTAAAGAGGCTTACTGTTGGCGAGAAGACCTTGATCATTCTTAAAGAGAAGGCCAGGCTGATGCCTTTGTATTACAACAAAAACTTCATTTATATAGTACCTTTTACATTTTAAAACATCCTATCGCACCACTATAAATTTTATAAACTGTCAAAATGTTTTCAAATATTTCATGGTCCTTTGGTCCGGATAGTCTGTGGCCACTTAACTAAGTTAATGTGCCATCATTTTCTGAATTAGAAAATATCAGTAATAATGTAATTGTGGAGTTCCATTACATTATCCTGCAGTGCTCATTGCACCAGTCAGAATTCTCAATCAATCAATGAATCTGATGCTTTGAGCAGAGGAATAGGAAATAGCTGAGAACAGAACATAAAGTGGAGAGAACGGTGAGTAATGCAGAGAAAGCAATGAGCTCATCAGTGAGGTTTAATTCTATTCCATATTCCTTCCAGCATCACCCTTGTCCACTTTATAAATTGTCAATGTATTGCATGCTTAGTTTCTCAAGTGATGAATATATTTTTGGAGAGATGCACATATGACATCTCATCTCACCAACAACCAACCTTCTGGTGACAGAGTGTTACAAAGTTTTGCAATTGGATTTCAGTGACATGATGGAATCAGCATCTTTTTAATTGTGTTTATAATATGAGCTTTTATATAGAACATAGATCAGCACAGCATAGGAAACAGGCACTTTGGCCCACACTGTCCATGTCAAGATAAACTAATTTCACCTGCCTGGACTTGATCCATATCCCTCCATTCCCTGCATATCCATGTGCCTGTCTAAAAGCCTCTTAAACATCACTATTCTATCTGTCTCCACCAGCGTCTCTGGCAGCACGTTCCAGATACCCACCACCCTCCACCCACCAAAGAAATTGCCCTGCACTTCTCTGTTAAACTTTGCCATTCTCACCTTAAAGCCAGAGCTACAACTCCTCATCATTGATCGAGCTGTTATCACTGTAACACACATTTAGTTTAGTTTAGAGATTAGTTTAGTTTAGAGGTACAGCGTGGAAACAGGCCCTTCGGCCCACCGAGTCTGCGCTAACCAGCAATCCCTGGACACTGGCACTATCCTGCACACCAGGGACAATTTACAATCATTACTGAAGGTAATTAACCTACAAACCTGTACGTCTTTGCAGCCTGGGAGGAAACCGGAGCACCCGGGGACAACCAACGCGGTCATGGAGAGAACGTACAAACTCTGTACAGACAGCACCTGTGGTCAGAAACAAACCTGGGTCTCTGGCGCAGTAAAGCAATAACTCTACCACTGCGCCACTGTGCTGCCCATTTCTTTTCAATATTTTATGGTAAAGTAAAACCTTCCTGTTATGGTTATGGGGTCTTGTGTATGAAGAGATTAGTTGCAAGTAGGTGGTGCAGCAGTAGAGTTGCTGCCATAAAGTGCTTGCAGCGCCAGAGACCTGGGTTCGATCCCGACTACAGCCACTGTCTGTACGGAGTTTGTACGTTCTCCCCGTGACCTCGTGGGTTTTCTCCGAGATCTTCGGTTTCCTCCCATTCTCCAAAGATGTGCAGGTATGTAGGTTAATTGGTTTTGTGTATGTGTAAATTGTCCCGAGTGTGTGTGGGATATTGTTAGTGTGTGGGGATTGCTGGTCGGCACAGACTCAGTGGGACGAAGGGCCTGTTTCCGTGCTAAACTAATCTCTAAACTAATCTCTAAACTAAAGTAGCCCAAATTAATAAATGTTAAAGCGATAAAATGAAAATTTTATTACCTATTAAGCGGCGTTATTCTTGAAGCTTCATGATGATGATTACAGACAGTTTTAGTGGAATTTTCCATGTAGGAAAAGGTTTTACATAAAGGGTGGTGGGTGCCTGAAACAGGCTGCCAGGAGTGGTGCTGGTGGCAGATACAAGAGTGGCATTTAAGAGCTTTTATACTTAGCCACCTGCATATGCAGGAAATGGAGGGATATTGATCATGTGCAGGCAGAGGAGATTTGTTTAACTTGGTATCATGTTCTAATCTACAGGGATATTATGGGCTGAAGTGCCTCTTCCAATGCTGTACTGTGCTATACTAACTATTCAAGACAGCTTGGTGGTACTATTCAGGGCTTCGATAGATAGTTGACCCTGGGACAGGAGAAAGGAGAATTCAGTTGCGGGTTTACAGCTGAAGGGCTGTTTCATTCTCATTGTTTCACTAGTGTGCCGAAACCCTTCAAGCATCTGTTTTTGATCTGGTTTGTTTTTTTTGGGAAACTGTTGCCTTATGTTGTGGAATAAGGAAGAATGCCAGGTTTGAGAATTTGGTATTCTGGACTGATTGGGCAGAATGATTCAGTGATGTAATAAAGACTGAGGACCACACTTTCAAACTGTTCTGATCACCCTCAACTTTATATGGTGACTTTATAAAACATTCACCCCACCAATGGGCAGCATGGTAGCACAGCGGAAGAGTTGCTGCCTTGCAGCGCCTGAGACATGGGTTCAATCCCGACTACAGATGTAGTTTGTATGGAGTTTGTATGTTCTCCCCGAGACCACGTGGGTTTTCCCCGGGTGCACCAGTTTCCTTCTGCGTTCCAAAGATGTACAGGTTTGTAGGTTAATTGGCTTCGGTAAATTGTTCCTAATGTGTAGCCTAGTTCTAGTGTACAGGATTGCTTGTTGGCACGGACTTGGTGTACCAAAGGGTCTGTTTCCGCGCTGTATCTCTAGACTAAACTAAACTTAGAGCCTGCAAATAGGCTTTTAGATAGGCACATGTAAGCAGAGAGAAAAGAGGGATATGGATCATGTACATGCATATGAGAACAGTTTAACTTAGCATCATGTTTGGAACTGTACTTTCCTGGGCAGCACTTTTCTATGTTCTATGCTCTAAAGGAATCATTGGAACTTATATTTATAGATAAACAGAGCTTGTTACACGGTGGGAATAGTACATATTTCAAAGTTATAGATAATATTCACAAAACGTTGGCTCTAGTAAATCATAATGACGTTTGTAAGGCCTTGGACAGCACAATGGCAGACCTGGTGGAGCTGCTCCCTCACGACTCCAGTGATCCGGGTTCGATCCAGAGCTCTGGAGCTGTCTGTACAAAATTCTTACTTTATTCCTGTAATTCCATGGGTTTCCTCTGGGTGCTCTGTTTTCCTCTGATGTCCCACCAGATACAAGAACAGTTTCCTCCCCAGTGTTATCTGATCTTTGAACGGATGTTTTATATGCTTGGGATGAATTACCTAATCTTCTAGTCTGCCACGCTGTGGTTCTTGCATTTTTTTAATGTGCATTATCCCTGTACCTGCAGCACTATCTTCTGCACTCTATTTATTTTTCTCTTTTGCACAACCTGCGGTACTCCATGTGTGCTAGGAGTTGCCACAAAAGAAGGTCTTTCATTGTATCTTAGCACACATGACAATAATAAGCCAATACCAATACCAATACGTCCTAAAAACATGCAGGTTAGTTGGTTAATTGGTCTCTGTAAATTGCCCTTTATGGATAAGTGAGTGCTTGAATCTGGACAGAGTTAATATTAATGTAGGGAGAATAAAATGGATTATGGTAAGATTAGAATTAAAAATGATTTGATAGTCTGAATTCCCCTTTTACAATACAATACAATACAATACAATATATCTTTATTGTCATTGTACCCAGGGGTACAACGAGATTGGGAATGCGCCTCCTATACGATGCAATAATTTAAGTAATTACCAGCAACCCAACGAAACGAAACAATTGTAACAGTTTTTCGACAGGGTAAAGTGCAAGTTGATCTATGCGTTGTGGCCATCCGGCTCAGCAGGACCGGTTCATAGCAGCTATGGCCCTGGGGATGAAGCTGTTCCTGAGTCTGGAGGTGCGGGCGTAGAAGGCCTTGTATCGTCTGCCCGATGGAAGGAGTTCGAACAGACTGTTGCAGGGGTGTGAAGAGTCTTTGTGGATGCTGGTGGCTTTTCTGAGGCATCGTGTGTTGTAGATGCCCTCCAAGTCTAGTAGCTGTGTTCCGATGGCCCTCTGAGCTCTATGGACTACCCGCTGTAGAGCTTTCCTTTCTGCCTCCGTGCAGCTGAGGTACCACACAGGAATGCCATGTGTTAGGATGCTCTCTATGGTGCAGCGGTAGAAGGTCGTCAGCAGCTGTTGGGGTAGACCAGACTTCTTCAGTGTTCTTAAGTAGAACAGTCTTTGTTGTGCCTTCTTGACCAGCGCAGCAGTGTTATTGGACCATGTTAGGTCCTCTGAAATGTGAGTGCCCAGAAACTTGAAGCTGGACACTCTCTCCACACTGTCCCCGTTGATAGAGATCGGGGCATATTCCCCGTTATGTGACCTACGGAAGTTGATGATCAGCTCCTTGGTCTTGGTTGTATTTAGGTATTCTGTGCTATGTCTCTACATGCCTCTTATGATTCTTTCCATGTTGTTTTTAATCTCTCATTCAGCACCATAAAGAGCTCATGATTCAGTTCCCTGTGATGAGTGTAGTTTAGTTTAGAGATACAGCATGGTAACAGGCCCTTCGGCCCACTGATTCCACGCCGACCATCGATCACCTGTACACTAGTTCTATGTTATCTGAGTTTCGCATCCTAAACACAGGGCAATTTAGAGAAGCTAATCAACCTACAAACCTGCGTGACTTGGGAATGTGGAAGGAAACCCAGGCGGTCACAGGGAGAACGTACAAAGTCTGTACAGGCAGCACCTGTAGTCAGGATTGAACAAGGGTCACTGTGCTGCCCTTGGCTGTGCAGTCACATCTGGTGATGCTCTCTGTCATCTACTGTGTGTGAGGTTGTTTCTTGGATAATATAGGAATTAGTGACAAGAGAATCTTCTATCATGTTGTCATGGTTAATCATTACTGCATAAAAAGTAGACATGGGCTGAAAATTTGCCTTCTCTCATGCATTTTGAAGCTGGGTTCAATTGACTGCAACGGGTCAAAATAGAGAAGAGCATTTCTAAAGTTCATACTTTATTATGTTGTATAGTTGGCTATTATTCCCACACATAAAACATCCTAGTTGTACATTGCAGAATGTCACTGCCGTTAAAATGAAAACCTGGGCATTAAAGGGTTAAAAGAGAATTTATTGCTCACCAAGTACGTACTTCAAAACATGGCAGTGTTTTCATTTCATGGTCCCCACATGTCTTTAATTGGAATCAAAATGATCGAAACTGCACATCAAAGTTGTTCAAATAATATGAGTAATACTTTGGTTATGTTCATAAACTGGAGAACACCCATGCATATGAAAAGAAAACAGCATGTTTAAATATCTCACAGTTTCCCCTCGCAGAGATGTCACACAGAGGATTTTATTTTCATTGGGCCTTTCCTGCTTTGCTGTACGAGGCAGCGTAGGTTGGCATCGCCGCTGTGATGGTCCCAGCAACTCATCTGCGATGTATTTATTTGTGCACAGCATGTACTGGCCTTGCAGGATTCCAGCCCTTCTCTGCATCTGAGTTGAAATACGTCAGAAAACTGCAACGATCTTAGCACTTGTGGTACAGTACAGACCTTCTCATTATCAGACACAGGCAGCCAGCTGAGCTTGTCACACACAACAGTGAATACACGGCACAAATAGGCAGCCGCCTTGCCTCCATTACCACGGAGACTACACTTCAAAAGTGGTTCATTTACTGTAGAGCACTGTGGGATGACCTGAGGCCACGAAAGGTGCTGTCAAAATACGAGCCTTTGTTTTTTCTTCTTAACTGGACAACGAGCAGAAACTAGCCCAGGAAAATGGAAGGAGGAATCACTGCCACGGGAGGTCAGTGGAAGACTGCAAGAAAGACAGGATCATAATTCCGTGGAAGAGTTTGATTGATTGAAAGATACAGCATAGGAACAGGCTCTTCGGTCCACCGAGTCCATACCAATCATCGATCTTCCATTCGCACAAGTCATTAGTTTAGTTTATTGTCATGTGTACCGAACGAGGTACAGTGAACAGCTTTTCTATGTTATTCCACTTTCTGCACACTCGGGGCAAATTACAGAGACCAATTAACCTACAAACCTGCATTTCTTTGGGATGTGGGAGGAAACCAGAGCGCCTGAAGGAAACCCACACATTCACAGAGAGAATGTACAAATTCTGTACAGCCAGCACCTGTCGTCAGGCCGACATGAATAGGTGACGTTTCAGGTCGATCCGCTGAGTTACTCTCCAGCACTTTGTGTCTTTTTTCACAGATTTTTATCCTTTGAAGGCAGTTTGCTGAAGCTTACATGCATCATTGCAAATTTCTCCTCAAGAATGACTTTTGTATATTACAGGAATGAAAGGATATGGGGTTAGTCCGAGGAAGTGACATTGAATCCACAGATCAGCTGTACGTTTACTGACAGCGCAGTAATCCCAATAGTCAACTCCGGCCTCTATTTTTGTTATTAAGTTCATGAATATATATTAATATTCTGAATTACAATGACATGCTATTAAGCTTCATTTTAGTTCATGATCAATTTAGTTGATCATTGCCGCAGATTACCTGAATAATTTCAATGATATTTAGCAAAATATTTTAAAATCTGTTTCCTAATGTACTATACATTCATATTTCATGTTTATTTAATTACTATGATTCACTTGCTGCTAAATGCACTTGCCATTCCACAGCTCATTTAATTAAGATAAGCAATCAGTCTCTCATTACACAACTCATCTTTAATGTAAAACATGGTGTCTTTATGAAGTGTACTGGCTTTCATTGGAAACATCCTCTCCTGTGCAACTGATGTCAAAGCCAATCTTCTTTCATAGAACTGAGATCAAAGAATAGTGCAGCACAGGACGGGCTCTTTAACCCACAATGTTCATGCCGAACATGCTGTCTAGTTGCACTGATATCATCTGCCTGCACATGATTCATATCTCTCTATTCCCTGCACTTCCATGTGCCACCCAAAAGCCTCTCAAACACCACTATCATAGCTGCCTCCACCACCACCCCTGGCAATGTATTCCAGGCTCCCACCACTCTCTGTGTAAAAAACTTGCCCCGTACATCGCAATTGAGCGATCTTCCTCTCACCTAATAGCGATGTCCTCTGGTGTTAGACACTTCCATCCAAAGAAAAATGTTCTGACTGTCTACGCTATCTATGCCTCTCATAATTATACACAGTGCATTCAGAAAGTATTCAGACCCCTTCACTTTTTACACATTTTGCTACGTTACAGTCTTATTTTAAAATGGATTAAATTCATTTTTTTAATCATCAATCTACACACAATGCCCCATTATTAAAAAGGCAAAAACAGGTGTTTAGAAATTTTTGCAAAGTAATTAAAAAGAAATAACTGAAATATCACATTTACATAAGTATTCAGACCCTTTAGTCAGTACTTTGTTGAGGCACCCTTGGCAGCGATTACAGCCTCAAGTCTTCTTGGGTATGATGCTACAAGCTTGGCACACCTGTATTTGGGTAATCTCTCCCATTCTTCTCTGCAGATCCTCTCAAGCTATGTCAGGTTGGATGGGGAGCGTTGATGCACAGCTATTTTCAGGTCCTTCCAGAGATGTTCATTCGGGTTCAAGTCAGGGCTCTGGCTGGGCCACTCAAGGACATTCACAGACTTGTCACAAAGCCACTCCGGTGTTTTCTTGGCTTTGTGCTTAGGGTCGTTGTCCTGTTGGAAGGTGAACCTCTGCCCCAGTCTGAGGACCAGAATGCTCTGGAGCAGGTTTTCATCAAGGATCTCTCTGTACTTTGCTCCGTTCATCTTTCCCTCGATCCTGACTAGTCTGCCAGTTCCTGCCGCTGAAAAACATCCCCACAGCATGATGCTGCCACCACCGTGCTTCACCGTAGGTATGGTATTGGCCAGGTGATGAGCGGTGCCGCTTGGCATTCAGGCCAAAGAATTCAATCTTGGTTTCATCAGACCGGAGAATCTTGTTTCTCATGGTCTGAGAGCCCTGTAGGTGCCTTTGGCAAACTCCAAGCGGGCTGTCATGCGCCTTTTACTGAGGAGCGGCTTCCGTCTGGCCAGTCCCCCATAAAGGGCTGATTGGTGGAGTGCTGCAGATATAGTTGTCCTTCTGGAAGGTTCTCCCATCTTCACAGAGGAACTCTGGAGCTCATCGGGTTCTTGGTCACCTCCCTGACCAAGGCCTTTCTCCCCCAATTGCTCAGTTTGTCCGGGCGGCCAGCTCTACGAAGAGTCCAAAGTTCCAAAGTTCCAAAGTTCTTCCATTTAAGAATGACGGAGGCCACTTTGCTCTTCCGGACCTGCAATGCTGCAGAAATTGTTTTATACCCTTCCCCAGATCTGTGCCTCGACACAATCCTGTCTTGGAGGTCTATGCACAATTCCTTCCTCTTCATGGCTTGGATGAGGGAATTGAATGCAGCATCTCCAAGTTTGCGGATGACACGAAGCTGGGGGGCAGTGTTAGCTGTGAGGAGGATGCTAGGAGGCTGCAACGTGACTTGGATAGTTTAGGTGAGTGGGCAAATGCATGGAAGATGCAGTATAATGTGGATAAATGTGAGGTTATCCACTTTGGTGGCAAGAACAGGAAAGCAGACTATTACCTGAATGGTGGCCGATTAGGAGAAGGGGAGATGCAACGAGACCTGGGTGTCGTGGTACACCAGTCATTGAAAGTAGGCATGCAGGTGCAGCAGGCAGTGAAGAAAGCGAATGGTATTTTGGCATTCATAGCGAGGGGATTTGAGTATAGGAGCAGGGAGGTTCTGCTGCAGTTGTACAGGGCATTGGTGAGACCACACCTGGAGTATTGCGTACAGTTTTGGTCTCCTAATGTGAGGAAAGACATTCTTGCTATAGAGGGGGTACAGAGAAGGTTCACCAGATTGATTCCTGGGATGGCAGGACTTTCATATGAAGAAAGACTGGATAGACTCGGCTTGTACTCGCTGGAATTTAGAAGATTGAGGGGTGATCTTATAGAAACTTACAAAATTCTTAATGGGCTGGACAGGCTAGATGCAGGAAGATTGTTCCCGATGTTGGGGAAGTCCAGAACAAGGGGTCACAGTTTAAGGATAAGGAGGAAGTCTTTTAGGACCGAGATGAGAACATTTTTTTTCCCACAGAGAGTGGTGAATCTGTGGAATTCTCTGCCACAGAAGGTAGTTGAGGCCAGTTCATTGGCTATATTTAAGAGGGAGTTAGATGTGGCCCTTGTGGCTAAAGGGATCAGGGGGTATGGAGAGAAGGCAGGTACGGGATACTGAGTTGGATGAGGGAGACGCTTTGGTAGCCGCTCGTCTTCCATCCGAACAATATGACCGCTCCATCTTAGTTGGTTCTTGATGACGAAGGCTTCGATGCTTGATGTTTTTGCTTCATTCAGCATGTTGACGTTGGTTCTTCTGTCTTCCCAACTGATATTTAAACTGCTTCGAAGACATCGTTGATGGAACTTTTCAAGTGTTTTCAGATGGCGTCGGTATGTTGTCCAGGTTTCTGATGTATACCGGAGGGTTGGAATCACCACTGCTTTGTACACTAACATTTTGGTATCTGTTCGGCTGTCGCGATTTAAAAAAATTCTCGTACGAAGACGTCCTAAAGCTGTTCCAGCACACTTAAGACGATGTTGGATCTCGTCATCAAGGTCGATATTGGAGGAGAGGTGACTTCCAAGGTACAGAATGTGATCCACATTTTCCAAGGATGTTTCCCCAAGTGGAATTGATGGTTCTATCCGATTTGTCTCAGTTCGTGACAATTGGTAGATAACCTGAGTCTTCTTGGAGTTGATGGTAAGTCTAAGTTTTGTGTATGCACTGTTGAAGGCAGTCAGCAGCTGTTGCAGATGATTTTCAGAGAGAGCTGCGACACAGTTATTGTCTGCGTATTGGAACTCAATAAGGGAGCTCGTAGATGTTTTATTATTGGACTTGAGACGGGCAAGATTGAAAAGTCTGCCATCTGTTCCGTAGACAATTTTGATTCCTGGGGGGTAGGTCGTCCTTGATGATATGGATGGTTATCGCAATGAAGATGGTGAACAGTGTTGGGGCAATCATGCATCCCTGTTTCACTCCTGATCTGACTTGAAACAGCTCACACTTGTTGATGGTGGCCATGACTGTGGCAAGCATGTCATCGTGGAGGAGTCTCAGGATTCAAATGTACTTTTCAGGACATTCATAGGTGGATAGGACATCCCATAAGAGTTCCCTTGATACCGAGTCAAAGGCCTTAATGAGGTTGATGAAGGCCATGTACAAAGGTTGGAGTTGATCACGACATTTTTCTTGTGGTTGACGCATTTTGAAGATCATGTCGGCTGTTCCACATGATGGTCTAAAACTGGCTTGTGTCTCTGGAAGGATCTTCTCGGCTAAAGGCTTGAGTTGGTCGTTCATGACGCGGGCGAGGACCTTGCCTGCTGTTGCTAACAGGGAAATTCCACAATAGTTTCCGCAGTCAGATCGATCGCCTTTCCTTTTGTAGATGGTAACGATTGCTGAGTCTCTAAAGTCTCCTGGTATGTCTTCATTTATCCAGATCTTGATGAGAAGTTGATGCCATTGGTATTGGAGCAGGTTGACAACCAATTTTGTAGACCTCGGCTGGTATTCCGTCGACTCTAGTTGCCTTGTTGTTTTTCAAGGTTTTGATGCCTTCCTTGACTTCTTCAAGTGATGGTATTCTGCTTCGGGAGTCGTCAGCGGGCTGCCTTGGAATGTTGTTGATCACATTCCTGTCAAATGAGGCGGTTTGATTTAGAAGATCTTCAATGTGCTCCCTCCATCTAGAATTGATGTCAGCATTGCTCTTCAGGATGGTGGACCCATCTTTGCTTTTGAGAGGGGCTTGACCGTGAGTGGATAGGCCGAAAATGGCTTTAGTTGCGTTGAAAATGCCTCGAGTGTCGTTGGCGTCTGCTAGTTGTGGGATTTCCTGAGCTTTCTCCCTCCACCATTGGTTTTTCAGGTTTTGGGTGCTCTTCTGGACTGCAGCCTTGCATTCCTGATAGCACCCTTTTGGTAGCTGACTGTTGGTCATTTTGTAAGTTGATGAAAGCTTTTCTCTTTTCATCGATGAGTTATTGGAGTTGTTTGTCATTGTCGTCGAACCAATCCTGATGTTTTTTTTACTCAAACCCAATTGTTTCCTTGCAGGAGGCGATGATAGCGTTCTTCAATACATTCCAGTGTTCTTCGACAGATGGTGGGATTTGTTGGGGCAGTTGTTCTTGAAGTTTTTGTTGAAACTTCTGTACGTGCTTGATGTCTTGAAGGACGCCAACATTGAATTTCTTGATAGTGTTCTGGTTTTGATGCTTCCTTTTGGGCCGAATCTTCATTCTCATGGTGGACAAGATGAGACGATGGTCTGTCCACCACTCGTCGACACCAGTAACGGCTCTTGATTTCAGTACATCTTGTTGGTCACGGGATCGTACGATGAGGTGGTCGATGAGGTGCCAATGTTTAGAACGTGGATGCTGCCAGGAGACTTTGTGCCTGTTTTTCTGGCGAAATAAGGTGTTTGTAATCACCAGGTTGTGTTCAGCACATTTGGTGAGGAGGAGTGTTCCATTGGTGTTGACCTTACCAACTCCTTCCTTTACGGAGTTCTACCAACACCTGAAGAACAGGGCCAGGAGTAATCAGCATGGTTTTCAAAGGTGGTCCAAAGCCTATGATCTTTCCCGACTCTGGCATTGAAGTCTCCTGAGAGAATGATCTTGTCGTCGTTGGGAACAGAGGAAAGAACGTCGTCAAGTTGGGCGTAGAAGTTCTCCTTTACTTCGTCTTCAGTGTCCAGAGTTGGAGCATAGGCGCTGATGATGGTGGTATATTCGTTCTTGACGAGCTGGATTCGCAGAGTCATAAGACGTTCGTTGATCCCCAGTGGTTGCTCTGTCAGCCTCTGAAGTAGGTTGTTTTGGATGGTAAAACCCACTCCGTGGTCTTAGGTTGTTCAGGATCAAGACCTTTCCAGTAAAAGGTGTATTGACCTTGTTCTTCCTTTAGTTGCCCTTCTCCAGCTCTGCGGGTCTCACTCAGAGCAACGATGTCAAAGATAATTTTTTGGAGTTCCCAAGCAACAAAGGCGGTTCTTCTCCCTGGTTGGTCTGAGTTTGGGTTGTCCATCAGAGTTCGTATGTTCCAAGTTTCATAGTCTCGCTTCTTGATGGTTTTCAACCGCATGATGGTGATCCCTCTGGACGTGGCTTTCCAGACAGTACGAGGCGAAACAGGCTATTTTTAGGGCACCTTTTCTAGCCCCTTCCTAGTTCAGGGTGAGCAGAGTGGATTCTAAATGGGGCTGCTCAGTCATGAATACTGCTATTGAACAATTTTCCTGCTTCTGTCCAAAGTTGAGCGATTGAATCAAGTATTCACCGCTTCCGTGTCGGTTCTTGACTAGGAGCTTCCAGCCATCACGTGGCCTGCTCCCGTCGCCCTTCCCCGATCGCCGAAAGTCTTGAGTGAAGTTTTGTGCTGTTCACAGGACGAAGACGCTTGTTTAACGTGTACTTGATGTTGCACTCCAAGAAGCACACGATCCTTCACAAATCAATCAACTCATTCCAATGGCAAAAATAGAGTTCTAGGGGCTTGTGGAATCAAGGGATATGGGGAGAAGACAGGCACGGGTTACTGATTGTGGATGATCCGCCATAATCATAATGAATGGCGGTGCTGGCTTGAAAGGCCAAATGGCCTCCCCCTGCACCTGTTTTCTATGTTTTCTCTGTTTCTAACTCTCTGTAGCTGAAACCTTAATCCACTTGAAACTCTAATCTAGGCTGCATTAGACCTAGCTAACTTTAAATTAGTTAACATGCAAAACTAGTGATTGCAGTGAGAACTTTTGCTTTATCAACAGTAATAGTTACATGGTTTTAGCAAATATGTTGCTACTCCAATTTTGGAGGGTATTTCTTGAAATGATAGTCATTCAGCAAAGAAACAGACTGTTTGGCCCATCGAGTCCATGCTGACATTCATACATGTCAAGCATTCATTTACACTAATCCTACTCAAATCCCATTTTCATTAATTTCATTAATTCTCCACTAATTCGTGGGAACAAGAGAAATACAATCATCTCCTCAATAAATTCTGTCTATTTATGAAATCTACTTCATTTCTTTGAAAACCATGCTGATTACTCCTGGCCCTGTTCTTCAAGTGTTGGTAGAATTCCTTAAAACGGTTTTGTATTTTGGTCCCCATGAGGCCGATTTATTACATGATGCCCAGGTCTTTGTTGTGCATTTAAGGATTTGCTTGCAAATCTCTAGTTCCATGTTTACAAAAGTTCTGAAGTTATGAAGTAGATCTGCATCTATTTCCCATGTTTAGTTTAGTTTAGTTTATAAATACAATAAGAAAGCAGGCCATTCGGCCCACCGAGTTCACACTAGTTCTATATTATCCCACTTTCTGAAGCTCTCCCTATATACACCAAGGACAACTTTACAGAGGGCAAATTAACTTACAAACCCACACCTCTTTGGGATGTGGGAGGAAACTGGACCACATGGAGGAAACCCATATAATCATTGGGATAACGTGCAAACTCCACATAGAAAGCACCCAAATTCAGGATCAAACGTATGTCTCTGGTTCTGTGGGGTGCACAACTGTGCCATTCCTAATGTTCCTTTGTTAGGTGTTGGTGCTGGGTGCCCTGTGGAGACAAAATATCTGGCTTAATGTTGTCCACAAAAATTGAACTCACCTTCTTCACCTAATGCATTGAATTTTAGATGAAAATAATAACTAACAGCAATGTTCTGACAGACAGAATGGGATTTGTTCCCTTTCTGAGCCAAAGGGTTCCAGTCCAATAATGGGATCATAAATCTTCCCAATAGACGCCAATCAAGCTATTAAATGGGAATTGTAACTATCCACAATGTTGAATTGGAAAATAATGCACAAATGCAGCAATTTCTTGAACACGAGGTCAGACTGGGGATGAGCTGCCAGTTTTACATAGCTATGGTAGAGTTTAAGTTTAGGTTTGTTATTGGCATATGTACCAAAGATCAGTGAAAAGCTTTGTTTTGCATGCTATCCAATCATAGAATCATAGTCATAGAATTATATGCATGGAAACAGGCCCTCAGCCCAACTTACCCATGCCGACCAACATGCTCCATCTACACTAGTCCCACTTGCCTGTGTTTAGCCCATATCCCTCAAAACCTTTCCTATCCATGTACCTGTCCAAGTGCCTTTTAAATGTTTTTATAGTACCTGCCTCAACTACCTCCTCCGGCAGCGTGTTCTATATACCTACCACTGTCTGTGTGAAAAGGTTGCCCCTTGGGCTCCTATTAAATCTTTCCCCTCTCACCTTATGAGGTCACCCTATGTCACTGGTTCTTGATTTCTCTGCACCGGGTAAAAGACTCTGCATTTACCCGATCTGATCAGATAATGTGACACATAAATACAATCAAGTTAAACTCAAGTATGATCAGCCATGATCATATTGAATGGCGGTGCAGGCTCGAAGGGCCGAATGGCCTACTCCTGCACCTATTTTCTATGTTTCTAAGTACAATTGGTAGAGCAAAGGGGAAGATACAGAGTGCAGAATAATGTTCTCAGCATTGTAGCGCATCAGTTCCAGAAACAGTCCAAATATTTGCAGTGGGGTAAAGGTGACAGTAGGAGAGTTGTAAAGGAAACTGCAAAGCTTAATTGGCAGCTGAAGAAGGAGCTGCTAACCATCCAACAAATAAAATCGAAGATGCCCAAGCACCAGAATTGAAGGAAAGAAAGATTCTCAGAGCTAAAGGATTGTCACATCTTTACACACAGAACATGGAGAGACAATATTGATTAAATGGTATAAAAGGATCTGGGACTGTGTGCTGATGTATCTTTGGAAGTGTCGCTGCCTGTATAGGGGATGATTTTGATTGATTGATTGAAAGATACAGCATACAGATATAGAGGTTCTGTAGATCAGCCATGGTTGAATGGCAGAGTAGGCATGATGGGCCGAATGGCCTAATTCTGCTCCTATTACTTATGACCTTCTGGAAACTGGCCCTTCAGTCCACTGAGTCTAGGCCGATCATCGATCACCCGTTCACACTAGTTCTAAGTTATTCCAATTTTGCATCCACTCCCTGCACATTGGGGGCAATTTACAGAGGCCAATTAGCGTACAAACCCACACCTCTTTGGGATGTTTGTGGAAACTAGAGCCACTGGAGGAAGCCTGTGAAGTTCACAGGGTGAACTTGCAAACTCCACACAGACAGCGACTGAGGTCAGGATCAAACCCGGGTCTCTGGCATTGTGAGGCAGTAGGTCTACCAGCTGTCATTAGTAAGTCAGATGGAATGCTGGGATTCATAGAGCCATAAACAGAGGCAATGAGTGAAAAAGCAGGGAGGTAATGTTGAACTTACATAAATAGAATCACAAGAGTCATACAGCATGGAAACAGACCCTTCAACACAACCTGACCATACCAACCAACAAGCCTCATCCACACTAGATCCACCTGCTTGCGTTTAGCCTAAATCCTTTTAAATCTTTCTTATCCATGTACTAGCACAACGTTTAAATGTCTTTTGAACATTGTGATAGTACCTGCCGCAACTACCTTCTTTGGCAGCTTGTTCCATATACCCACCCCTCTTTGTGTAAAATGTTGCACCTCAGGTTCCTATTAAATCATTCTATAGTTAGGCCGCTACTCACATATTTCATCCAACTGTGGTCACATCATTTTAGTAAGGATATGACAGTCTCAAGAAGCCACCGAAAGGAATCACTAGAATGGATGTGGTGATGTATTTATGATTTCATCATAAAGTTATGCTGGAGAAGCCAGGCTTGTTCCTTCTGAAGTAATGAATGTTGAGGAGACTTGATAAACCTCTGCACAGTGTTTATAAAGTTGATCATGGCCAGGATTTAGACCATGGATGGTTTACATAGGGTAAGAGAGGAGAGGTGTTCCTATTACCAGATGCCTTAAAGCTCAGGGGGAGACAGATTTAAAGCTTGGGGGAAATAAAATCGATAGATACTATTGCAATGTTTAGCTGGTACTATCCCAATGTTTAGCAGTTACTTTCGCAACATTTAAGAAACATTTAGACAGGTACATGAATAGGATAGGTTTAGAGGGATATGGGCAGGCATGACTAGTGTAGATGGGACATTTTGGTCGGCATGGGCAGGTTGGGCCGAAGGACCAGTTTCCACGCTGTATGGGTCTATAACTATGATTCTATAGATGTGGGGAGATTTATTTTATACAGAGAGGAACGATTTGGAGCACACTGTGGATAGTAGAATTGGAAATAGAATCAATCAGGCTTTCAAAAAGGAATTGGAAGGAGATTCAACTTAAAATAATTTGTTGAGCAATGGAGAAAGAGGGTGGGAATAGGACTGAGTGATGCTTCTTCCTGCAGCCGACAGAATCAATGGGCTGAATGGCTTCCTTCTGCATCCTAAGAATTCCATGATTCAATGCTTTTGTAATAATGGAGGGAAGGAAAGGAAAGGAAAAGGTCTGAGAAATATTTGAAATCAAGTTTAAAAATTTTAAACTGAAATCAACTGGTCTGTGTACCAGCTTAAGCACAAGCTGTTTATTAAACCCCACATTAATTTTGCAACCAAATCCAGGTTATGGTGTAGCTTCAGCCAACCTGTTTTCAAATTGTCTTTTTGCTAAATTTAGAACCTGTGATTTAACTGAAGGAAATGTAACAACACCTGTCGGTGGGTGCTAAGTGGTTTCAGATGGCTAACCCTGCAGTACAGCTAAGGAGAGAGAAGTATGACAAAATAAATGCTGGTTTTATCAGTGGTCTGGCAGCATTTTAAAACATGGAAGATGGAACGTGGAACAGTAGAGCATAGGAACAGACCGTTCAGCCCACAATGTCTGTGTCGAACAGGATGCCAAGTTAAACTAATCTCCTCTTTCTGCTCGTGATTCATAGCCCTCCATTCCCTGCATATCCATGTGCCTATCTAAAAGTGTCTTAAACACCACTATCGTATCTACTTCCACCACCACTCCTGGCAGCACATTCCAGGCACCCACCTCTCTCGTCTCCCTCCTCCCGTCGGTCAAATGATGCAAAAGCTTGAAAGCACGCACCATCAGACTCAGGAATTGATTCTTCCCCTCTGTTATCAGGCTTCTGAACCTACCTTCCATAAGCTATGGTGCTCTTCGATTCACCCCTACCCCATTGCAGACATCGGAATTTGTCTATGGAACTGAAATGCTACTGTCTGGTAACCAGCATAAGCATAAGTTGTTTATTAAACAGAGGGCAACACAGTGGTGCAGCGGTAGAGTTGCTGCCTTACAGTGCCAGAGACCCAGATTCAATCCTGACTATGGATGCTGACTGTATGAAGTTTGTACATTCTTTCTGTGACCTGCATGGGTTTACTCCGGGATCTCCGGTTTCCTCCCACACTCCAAAGATGCACGGGTTTGAAGGCTAATTGGCTTGGTATAATTGTAAATTGTCCCTAGTGTATGTAGGACAGTGTTAGTATGCGGGGATTGCTGGCTGGCATGGACCCGGTGGGCCGAATAGACTGTTTTCGCGCTGTATCTCTAAACTAAACTAAACTAAACTAAACAAAAATAAACTAAACTAAACTGTTGCACTGCAATGTAGAGAACTATATTCTGCACTCTATATCTTCCCTTTGCTCTACCGATTATACTTGAGTTTGGCGTGATTGTAATTATGTAAAGTATTATCTGATCTGATTGGATAGCATGCAAAATAAAGCTTTCACTCTACCTCGGTACATGTGACAATAATAAACGTAAATCTAAACCTAAAACCTGTGTAAAAAACTGTAGTCTTTGACATTTCCACCTCGGGAAAAAGGTTCTGAATGTCCATCCCATCTACGTCACAATTTTCTAATCCGTTGGCAGTATCGATCAGATGAAGAGACTTCGTCCCTTATCTATAACTCCTGATTTGCAATGTGTAGGAAGGAACTGCAGATGCTGACTTATACCAAAGATAGATTCAAAATGCTGGAGTAACTCAGCGGGTCAGCCGGCAGCTCTGGAGAAAAGGAATAGGTGACGCTTCGGGTTGAGATCCTTCTTCAGACTGAAGAAGGGTCTCGACCTAGAACGTCACCTGTTCTTTTTCTCCAGAGATGCTGCCTGACCCGCTGAGTTACTCCAGCATTTTGTGTCTAACTTCTGATTTTCAATTTCATTAACTTCAATAGACTTCAGAAGTAAGCATGTCACAATAAAATATCTACCCTACACATCAAAACCCTGCACAAACGGTTTGTCAATGCTGGGCCCATTATTTCAAAGGATGAGAAACTCAGGGGAGCAAGAGAGGGATAGCATCGACATCATGCTGCTCAAATTCTACAGCAAACTGGTTATTGAAAACATCCCAGTGGGCAATTACACTCTTCTCCCATGTGACCTTACTGGTTGGAACAATTTAGACTGTTTTTCCGCTGTTACCATAACAACTCTCTGCCCTGTCCCAGCAGGAAAACACGGCCCTTTAATCAGACCTTGTTTTTCTTCAGCTTTCCATGTGCACAGGAGTGAGGTATTTCCTTTGCATTTAAAATGAAAACATCCAGAAAAAATAATCCCCATTTTTTCTTTTATTCCGACTTCATTTATTAATATAACCGGTTGATTTAGCAGCAGCACCAAAGATGACAGTTTTCACAGAGGGGTTTTTTCAACATTCCTGCCCGTGATTGATCCATTAGCACCTGCTCGGGGAACAGGCTACATAAGAACAGCAGCTAAAGTCAGACCATATGCTTTGGTTTTTATCCACAGTCTTTTCCTCTGCTAAGATGTGCCCATGCTGTTCCTAGCCACAGCAGACTGTTTCCGTCAGAACCGCTGTGGTAGGTCCCTGGAGTTCCCGCTAACCATGTCTGCCGCCCATGCATTGACGAAGCGGCTATTTAGTTG